>NW_008685848.1:0-2268 GCF_000695815.1 Acanthisitta chloris | reverse complement strand
CTTATATATCTATATTTATTTATTTATGGAGTAACTAAATGTAACAAATATAACTTTGATATAAGTATATCAATGGTGATGTAAGATAATTTGCAAAGATATATGGTGATATCATTCATCAGTGGCCGTCATGGGCAAAACAGACAACTTTGAAAAATTATTTCCATTTATTATCAATCAAATCAGAGTAGGGCAATGACAAAAACCTCACAAATCTTAAAACACCTTTCCTGCATCTCTCCCTTCTTGTTGCCATGGAAACCAAACAAATTCCTGAACCTGACAGTCTTCTAGGAAACTCTTCATAACTGCATGCCTATGAGAGGGGCAGTTGTTTTCCCCTGTCTCAAGAGTTTGTGTTGGGGATGGGTATGGAAAAGCAAGGTTTGAATGGGTTACCTTTAGGTCTGTTTTTGTCATCTCTAGTTTATTTTCAAAATTGTCAGCTGGGATGAATGTGATGATTCGTAACCATGTTTTCTTTAAAAAATTTCCACAGCTAATTGATGTCTGTCAGTTTCATAAGTGTCTATGGAGGGAAAGCACTCTGTCAACATTGTTCCCAGGAGTTTGGTCATCCTAAACTTGATGATGTGTCATCCAGGAGTTTGGTCATCCTAAACTTGATGGTGTTTCATTCTGGACAGTGCATTTGTGTGAAACAGCACTGTTGTAAAAGTCTGTGTAAGTTAAACATTTCACTATGGAACATGAGTGGGTATTTGAAACTCTTTCAATGTCTAGAAGTGGGATGTTCACCCGTGGAAAGCTCATGTGATAGACTGGGATCCTCAGAACCTAGCAGCAATGCCAAGGCAATTCATGGCTTTGCCATGGTTTTTGTAGCAAGAGTTTTTTGTAAGACATTTAAGGATAAGGTCTATGTATCACTCACTGCATGAAGACAACCGAACATCATGAATATTTACATTATTGTAGACTGGGTTCTTCTCTGGTTATTTACATACTCACTGATATGCTGACTTTATTTATTTGGAAACCCACACCTGGAAGTTCTGTCTGTAACACTTGAGTTTGATTTTGTTTCTTCTACATGGGAAAAATGTCTAGGATGAGAACTAGAAGGGATGCTTAGGCATCTCAGACCAAAGACCTGTAAAAACAGTGCTTTATGGTATAGGATTACAAGCATCCCTAGACTTCTCAGGGAAGGAGGTCATGTTGAGGGTCTCCTCTTTGTTCTAGATGAGGGCTCATAGTGGGCAGCCAACAGGAAGAAGGTCCTGTCTTCTGCAGAAGAGGATGGTGTATCAGCTGCCTGTTCAGTGTGGTGCTTTCTGTGCCAACCATACACACAATGAGGCAGAAAGTAAGCATAATAGTATGCATGAAAAGACTAAGCCTTTTAGATTTTCTAGATGTAAGTTATAAACTTTGTGAAACTATTGCATGAAGAATGAGCACACAGGGAATTAGCATGGACGTGTGTGTGGAGCTCAGCGAAGGTTTGGTTGTTTGAGTGATGCTTTGACAACTCTGAGCCCACACATTCATATTCCTAGACTACATTTTCCAGTTTTTATAGACTATATGCCCCCCAAAATAAGTGCTATTTCCATGTCTGAAATATGACTTGATTAATCAGTGCAAGAAATAATTGGAATAAAGCAAAAGTAACAATTTAAAACCACAACATCTCATTATTTTATTTAAAAATATGCACTGAACATAGCTGTCTGAAAGAATCAATTGTAGGAAGTACTAGAAAGATAGAGACAAATTCTTACAGGTATTATTTCCTCTCTTGAATTATGGAGCTATTTTATTTATGCTGCATTATATCGGTGTGGTGTAATCAATTTTTCCGCTGAAAATACTCTGAAACAAGGTGATGAGGACAGCATAATGCTCTTTATGCTTAGTATGCAAACACCCTCCTTTGAGAAAGAAAACACTCTTTTTGTCTCTTTTGTCTTCTGGTATCTCCAGGAAGATGGTGGTGGTGGAATTGTAACAATTCAGCACTAGTAGAATAATTATTGTTTGGAAAGAATTTTAATGATATTGAATTTGATTAATTCCATTATTGCCATGCAATGTTAGAAATTAAAGAAATGTTCAAACTCCAAAGTAGGAATCTTACAGAAGGGAAGGTACTTGGTGTCATGCAAGATGAAGTTCAAGCAGTCAAATTATTCCTTTCTTTTTAAGGAAATTCTCCTGAATTTTCTTTTTCTGAATTTGTCTTCTTTTTTTTGTTTTCATGAATTCATGCTTCTCTCAAGGTAGGCCCAGTTTTGTTCCTGA
>NW_008685847.1:20464-22327 GCF_000695815.1 Acanthisitta chloris | reverse complement strand
GGGCACTGGCGGATCGGGAGTGCTCGCGGCTGCGGCGCTGGGCCTGCACTGCAGGGCACAGCTGGGCATCACCACCGGGCACGGCGCTCAGCCTGCCCAGGGCCACGTCTGACACACAACACCTGTCAGTTCCCCTCTGTGGTCCCTCAGTGCTGGTGCCCAGGGGTTCTCCAGTGTTCGTGGACACCAGAGTGTCGTGGTTTAACCCCAGCAGCAGCCAAGAACCACACACAGCCACTCACACACTGCCCCACCAGTGGGATGGGGGAGAGAATCACAAGGGGGAAAAAGCTAGAAAAGCTCATGGGTCGAGATAAAGACAGTTTAACAGGGAAAGCAAAAACTGCACACACAAGCAAAGCAAAACAGGAATGAATTCACTGCTTCCCAGGGGCAGGAGGTGTTCAGCACCTCCAGGAGAGCAGGGACCATCACCTGTGATGGTTCCTTGGGAAGACAAACACCATCACTCCAAACATCCTCCCCTTCCTCCCACTTCATGCACTGAGCATGATGTCCTGTGGTATGGAATGTCACTTTGGGTCACCTGTCCCAGCTGTGTCTCCTCCCAGTCTCCCATGCACCCCCAACCTCCTTGCCAGCCTGGCAGTGTGGGAGGCAGCAAAGGCCTTGGCTCTGTGTAGCTTAGCAATAACAAAAACATCTCTGGATCATCAACCCTGAGTTCTGCACAAATCCTAAATGTAGCCCCACACAAGCCACTGTGAAGAAAGTTAACTCCAGCCCAAACACTGAAGTTCTACTCTTCAATATTCAGCAAACTTTTATCCTTTCTCCAGCCTCCTTCCCCTCAGTGCTACTTCCTAAACCTTTATTCTAGTGATCCCATTCCTTCCTTCCCTGACCCAGCTCTGAGCCATCCCTGACACAGTTTCCAGTCAGTCTAGTGTTTTTCTGCTCAAACAATTAGCAGCAAAGGAGTTAAAAAGGCAAAGGCAAACTGAGGACAATACATGTAGTCACTCCAAAAGGAAGCACATGTGGTACCCTGGCAGCTGTGGGTCACACAAATCCTCCTCCTCATGCCTGTGTGGGATCATCATATACTAGACCAATCATGTGTGTTTTGAAAATGGAGTTATGCTGGTGAGGAGCAGCTGTGGCCAATTTCTCCTCTAGTGACCCTCAATTCTGACAAGAAGTGTCAGTAATTCTCACAGTAAGTGTCATCCTCTGTCACTTTTGCTGTCTCAGCTCTGTTGAGCACCCAAGACTACCCTGGTGTCCTTGCCAAGGTGCAGCACTAAGTTGATCCCCAGCAGCCCTTGGCTGCACGTGCATAAATATAAACCTGTAGTGGAGGCAGCAGAGCCCGTGGAACTCACCTGAGATCATGTGCAGACTCCTGGACTGGATGTTGTCCTCGGCTGGGTCGTAGTCGAACACTGAGCCAGGGTTGGTGCGCCACACGCGCAGACCTGGGGAGGAACGAGTGCCAACTCCTCTAGGGCTGAGCAGCACATGGAGGCAGGGCCTGCCCTGCCCTGGGAGTGTTCCAGGCCAGGCTGGATGGGGTTGGAGCAGCCTGGGCTGGTGGGAGGTGTCCCTGCCCATGGTGGGGTGGGAGCTTTGAGGTCCTTCCAGCTCAAACCAGCCTGGGATGCTTTTCAAACATAACATTCCATAAACTCTTATTTTTCCATTCTATAGCACAGATTAGGTTTTTTTTCTTATCATAGAATCATAGACTCAACCAGGATGGAAAAGACCTCCAAGATCATCAAGTCCAACCCTACTGTGGTCATCCAGTCTCAGCTTGAAAACCTCCAGGGATGGTGAATCCACCACCTCCCTGGGCAGCACATTCCAATGCCTGAGCACTCTCTCTGGAAAAAATCTCTT
>NW_008685847.1:19880-20452 GCF_000695815.1 Acanthisitta chloris | reverse complement strand
CCTCCCCTGGCAGAGCTTGAGTCTGTGCCCTCTTGTCCTGCTGCTGGTTGCCTGGGAGTTGAATTGATGTGGCTAAGCTGAAACTCAGCCCCTCATCCAGCTCTGTTTGTGTTCTATGCCAGTGACCAGCTCAGGTGCTCATCAAGCCTCACCTGTGAGGTTCTCCTGGTCCTGGTCCACGCGTTTGCGCTCCATCTCCACCACCTTCCTCTGGATGCCTCTGTAGCTGATGTCACTGAAGTCCTGCATGTTCTTCTTCACACGCTCCGTGATGGGGTCAGTGACCACAGGGGTGAAACTGCCTTTGCTCTTCTCGAAATCCTCGTGGTATTTAACCTGCAATGGCCAAGGAGATGTTTGTGCTCCTGGTCCTGGTCCACGCGTTTGCGCTCCATCTCCACCACCTTCCTCTGGATGCCTCTGTAGCTGATGTCACTGAAGTCCTGCATGTTCTTCTTCACACGCTCCGTGATGGGGTCAGTGACCACAGGGGTGAAACTGCCTTTGCTCTTCTCGAAATCCTCGTGGTATTTAACCTGCAATGGCCAAGGAGATGTTTGTGCTGTTGGGAT
>NW_008685847.1:13191-19857 GCF_000695815.1 Acanthisitta chloris | reverse complement strand
CCCAATCCCAGGAGCCACCACAGAGCCTAATCCCCAACTTCCTTTAGCCTTTAAGAATTTGGGTAACCAAACTTGGTACATATGTATCATCCTGGAGCTGCCACCCAGAGCTCTGTGGTGCACATCACCCCTGAGCTGCCACCCAAGGCTCTGCCCACATTTCCCTCCCTTGCCTTGTCAAGGACAGCTCTGTAAATGCTCTTACTGTGGAGATGTGTTTCTGGCTCTCCCTCACGCGACGCATCTCCGGCGTGTCCAGGACGTAAGCAGCTTTGCCTTGGACTTGCTTCCTGAAACTGTCTGAGTAAAGGACCTGAGGAGAAGGACAGAACCAAGTCAGAACATTTGCTGTTCCTGCAGAACCACCATTTTATGCTTTATGACACAGAAGAGCAGTAAAACCAGAAGGTATTTTCAGGAGCCTCAAAGACAAGTTACTCGGAATTTAAGCATTAAAAAAGCCTCAAATTAGCAGCTAATTACACAGAAATTGATTGCAGCAGAAAGCATTAAAGAGTTCCATATGGTGACTTGATCCTTCCAACCATATGAGGGATCAAATGCTACTTGAGCAGGACCTACCGAGCTGATGTTCTCCTGGTTGCGTTTCGCCCTCTCCATCTCTGGAGTCAGAGGTGTTGGAGTTCCCTTTGCCATGTGCTCCTTGTACAGCACGTGCAGTGCACAAACACAGGAACACAGCTCAGAGTGGGACCATTCCAGCTCCTCCTGGCACCAATTCCAGCTTCTAGTACTGGGGGTTATTGTCTAAGCAAACTCAGAGCCGCAGGGCGGAAAACATCTCGGGAGATGAAGCAGCAAAAAAGTTACTTTGCAAAAGGTAAAAAAAAAAATCAATGGGAAAATAGGCAAAAATAAGGAAGAGTGGGAAAGTGAGGGTGAATTAGAGTGGAGCTTTGCTGAGGGTGGTTATTTGGGACACAAGTACCGAGCTGATGTGCTCCTGGGTGCGCTTGACTCGCTCCATCTCCGGAGTGTCCGGGGTGGGAGTTGCCTTCCCTAGGCCTTCCCTGTACATCACCTATGGACAGAGCAACTCAGTGCCCAGGGCACAGAACTGGGATGTTACTGGGTTTAGAGTGAACAGCACCCATTACAAAAGGCAAAAAAAGTCAGGAAAAACCATATTAACCAGTTAAATGACAAAAAAAACCCTCTTCAAAGTGTAGTACTTGAGGGGGGACTCTCTCAGGGGTAAAAATTAGAGGGTTAAATAAAACCAGGCAGGCTCAGGTTACTGTCACACCCTCTCTGCTTCCACACAGTCTGTTAAACACTTCATTAGGATCTTTAGGAACTGTTTTCCTGGGAAAAATACCGAGCTAATGTGTTCCTGGTTGCGTTTGACTCTCTCCATCTCGGGAGTGATGGGGGTTGGGGTCGCTTGCCCCACGTTCTCTTTGTACAACACCTGTGGGGTACAGAACAGGGATCCAGGAGCTTGAAAACCACCCCGAGGCACAAGGGTTTGAACACTAAGAAGTCAAACATGTAGTGCTGCCAGGAGGGGGAGAAACACAGGCTGGAGAGAAAAGCTGCTGGTTAACTGGGCTGAGCTCTATCCAGTGCTGATGGCCCAGAGAAGCTGCTTGAGCTGCTTTTTTATCAGTCTTTAAAGCAGTTCATGACCTCTTTGGGAGGGAGGTGCCCACATTAAGGGTGCCCCTGAAGCCAAACACCCCAAAAAAAACAACAAAAGCCAAAATACCAAACAGAGATGAACCTGGATATCTCTGAGCAACCTGAGGCAGGGGAAGCTGTTCCTGCCCATGGGAAGGGCTGGAATGAGATGAGCTTTGAGGTGCCTTCCAACCCAAACCATTCCAACCAACCATCACCACTTGAGGTTGCCTGGATAGAACCCACAGATACACAAACTGAGTCACAGAAAAGGCCTAAATTTCTGCACCACACTGTTAACACTGAGGTAGTTCTGGTTTAGGAGGAGTGATTAATCTGCAGGAAGAAATACATCCAGTTTTTTACCCCAAATCAACTCTGAGGAGGAGTTAGGCTGTTACTTGATTAAGGTGTAAGCAGGAAGGAAAGCAAAGAGAAGTGTGAGGTACCGAGCTAATGATCTCCTGGTTGCGTTTGACTCTCTCCATCTCGGGAGTGATGGGGGTTGGGGTCACTTTCCCCACATTGTCTTTGTACAACACCTACAGGATACAAAGGAGTATCCACAGGTCATTTCAAAAACAAACCAAAAAAAAAAAGCCCCAAAGGAAAACAAAGCAAAACATAGAAAACAGCTGTTGAGTGAGTGACTGAGGGTTAGAGCTGAGGCTGTTCCCACAAGGAGCAACTGGAGCTTGGCCATTAACTGGGCTGCAGGAATGGGCCCTGTGTGGAACACGAACACTCGGAGCAAGAAAGGGTTAAATACCAAGTCAGAAAACCAACATCAACCCCCAAAAGGGATTTTCTTTCCCAGTACAATCCAGACAGAGTTAAAGGAAGCTCTGGGGGCTGTGTGAGCTCAGGGGTTGGTGCCCCGAGGCACTGGAGACATTAGGAAGCCACAGATTGCTGAGTGCTACAGTCATGTTAAACACTTCACTCCGCTCTGAGGGAACTGTTTTCCTGGGAAAATACCGAGCTAATGATCTCTTGATTGCGTTTGACTCTCTCCATCTCGGGAGTGACTGGGGTGGGAGTGGCTTTCCCTAGGTTTTCTTTGTACAACACCTGTGGGATAGAAGAGCCAAAGAAAGTAACGACACATTAACACCTCTCCCTGCACAGCCTTTTTCCCTTGGGCTTAGTTTCCCAGGTATTATTCTAAGCAGGTCCTTGGCACTATTTTAGTAGAGAAGTAGCTAAATACTTGCCACAGGTTGTGTCAGTACTGCATGGAGGAGAGCACAAAATACCACCTGAGGGGCTGAGGAGGTTAGGAGTATTTGAATTAATCCCTTCAGAAATAAATGCCAGCACTGCAGAGAAGAATCAGTGGAGTTTCAGTGGGTTTAGGATTAGAACAGGACATTAAAATCACTCTTAAAAACCAAATAAACTGGACCAAGTCAACACTTTAAACCAGAGTGAGCCACGAGTAAGAGGTAACTCCTGCTGTGAGCTGCTTTAGGGCAGGGTCAGAGTTACACCAGGACAGCTGTTACTGCTTCAAACCGTTAAAAAGTGCTTTGGAAAGAGAGTTAAAGGAACTTTTTCCTCTTGGCAAAGTACCGAACTACAGATCTCCTGGTTGCGCTTGGCCCTCTCCATCTCGGGGGTGACAGGGGTTGGGGTCCCAGTCCCCACACTCTCTTTGTACAACACCTGTGCAACAAGAACCATCCAAAAAACATCATCACCATTCCAAAAGCCAAATCCATCACTTCCTGGGGGACAGGAGCTTTTAATCCCCCACGGCAGAAACAGGACACACGTGTATAGGAAAACACACAAAGGAGAAAGGAAGTCAGAACAGGGAGCAAAATGGTTAACATATTGAGGCCACTGTCAATAATGAGTTGCAAATAATCCCCTCAGTGAAGAAGGGGCAGGTGAGTCACACCGGAGCATGGGAGGGAGAAAGGAAGTGGTTATCAGCTGAGAGAAGTTGTCAGAATAAGCTGTATAAGTTGGAGTAAGGAGAGAAGTGTCCATCTGCAGTCAGGGTTTGGGAGCAGTGACATCCTGCACACAGTACCGAGCTGATGTGCTCCTGGTTGCGTCTGACCCTCTCGATCTCGGGGGTGACAGGGGGGGGGGTGCCTGTCCCCAGCTCCTCCTTGTAGGACACCTGTGGGCGACAGGGCCGGGTCAGGCAGGGAGCAAACAGCTCTGGGAAAACATGGAATGCTGCTCCGAGAATCTCCTAGACAATGCTTGGAGTGAGGGAGCTCAGTGCTGACAGGAGACACCGCAGGGACAGCCTGAGGGGCATGGGGGGAGCATCAGTGCTGCACACAGAGCTCTGTGTGCACACAACACTCCCAAAGCACCAAATTCCACAGGGAAACCAACAAATCAACCCATTCGGGGCCATTGCCCACCCCAGCAGGTCACACTGGTGTGTCCCACAGCACTGTCACACCCAGGGCACGGCCAAGGCCTGGGGAGGGCACAGCTGCTGTGGGAAAGAGAATCAGGGGAAAAAACACACAAAACTGAAGGGTTGTTGGGACTCAGGGAAGGAAAACGGGGTGGGATGAAGGGTCAAAAAAAAGAAAAAAAGCTAATCACACTCAAAAAGATGAAAAAAGGGAGCAAGAACACTGTAAGTAACAACTGTAAAGGAAAAAGTGTCTGAAAGGGACCAGGAGATTATTTGTGTTTCTGTAAGTTGATTACAGGGAGAACAGAATATATTTTGTGTGTGTGTTAAAGGCATTTTAAAACAGATTAAGAGGCATTTTTTCTTGCTTTTCACATGACAAAGTACCGAGCTAATGTGCTCCTGGTTGCGTCTGACCCTCTCGATCTCGGGGGGGACAGGGGTGGGGGTGCCTGTCCCCAGCTCCTCCTTGTACAACACCTGTGGGCAACAGGGTGAGTTAAAAACCAGGAGACTCCAACCTCCTCACCACCATCTCTGTGCTGAGGGCACACACAGACCACGGAGAGACTGTTCTGACACATCCTGGATAAACAGGGATTAAAAAAAAATCCCTAAAAATAAAAAAAAAGCTCATTTAAAATTGATTCACTGATGTGACTGTAGCTGGAGGAGGAGAGATTTAGATTGGACACTGGGGAGAAATTCCTCCCTGTGAGGTGCTGAGGCTCTGGCACAGGTTGCCCAGAGCAGCTGTGGCTGCTCCATCCCTGGGAGTGTTCCAGGTTGGATGGGGTTGGAGCACCCTGGGCTGGTAGGAGGTGTCCCTGCCCAGGGCAGGGGTGGGATGGGATGAGCTCTAAGGTCCTTCCAGCCCAAAGCAGTGTGGGATTCTGAATTCCACCAGAATGCTGGAATCCCTCCCTGACCTGTGTGCTCCTCCGGGTGAACAGTTAAACCTGGTGAGTATTTAGAAGATGAAAGTCAGATATAAATGACAATGACATTCACTATTATCCTTTCACCAGCACTGAGGGAAACATTTTCCTGACATTACCCAAGTCACTGGAGGAGAAGATCCTGTGCACCTTCTCTGCACACACACCTCAGAGAGATGTATCTATACATTATTCCTAGTGCTCTCCTGTTTTCAGTGACACTTTCTCCAACCTTACAAACATCCCAACCCTCCTGGTGGTTGTGCTACCAACACCTGCAGAGCAGTTCCCTCCAGCTGAGGATTGGGTTACTTGGGTCTCTCTTCAACAATATGAAACACTTCCAAAGGCAAAGGCATCAAATCCATTGCCAGAAGGAATAAAGACATCGATCCCAATCCATTTCCCCATCCCCAATGGATCACAGCAGAGCCCATGGGAAGGGATCAAAGCTGAGGTCACAGGTGTGTCAGGCAATAAACACTTCAGTGCTGATAGTGTAAAACCAGGAAAAAAACAACCAAGGATTGAAGTGATTAATAATAGGAAAAGCAGATTTTAAAGGGAAAAAAAGAGTCAAGAGAAAGGTGGAAACAAGGAATCCAAAATCATTAGTGAGATGATCCAACCCAACCAAAGTAATCGTGAGAAAATGGTGAAACACAGGGAATGGGATAATCTTGGTGTGTAAATTGATTACAGGGAAAGAAAAAGAATAGGTTGGTGGTGTTAAAAGTATCTTAAAATAGATTAAAAGGGATTTTTTTTCTCGCTTTTCACATGACAAAATACCGAGCTAAAGTGCTCCTGGTTGCGTCTGACCCTCTCGATCTCGGGGGTGACAGGGGTGGGGGTCCCTGTCCCCAGCTCCTCCTTGTACAACACCTGTGGGCAACAGGGGGGCAGAAAAAAGGAAAGGGTGAAAATAACCTGTGTTTCATGGAGGAAATTCAGGTCACTTTATGCCCACTAAGTGCAGTGGAAAGCAGGAAAAATTAGGAAGTATAAACCAGTTAATGACAGTGGTAAACACAGGGAAGTGAGAGGAATCTGCATCCTCGTGCTTGGATATGCTCCAGCTGAACAGCAAAGGGTTAAAGGGAGGGAATGAAGCAAGTTATAAAAAAAAAACACAACTGGTTTCCACAGTGAAAAATACTTCAAACTGCAGGAAAAACCCCTCAAAGGACAAAAAGCATCAAGTGTTATGGGAATAATCTCTAAGGACATAAAATATAACTTCAAGTGACCAAAAAAATGTCTCAGCAGAAAGTTTTGATCAGTTAATTAGAGAGCATTAAAAGTTTTACAGGTGTTAAATAGTTAACAGGGAACTCTTTTTTTTTTTTTTTTTTGGGCAGGAAATGCTAAGAAGATACCGAGCTAAAGTTCTCCTGGTTGCGTTTGACCCTCTCCATCTCAGGGGTGACAGGCACTGGGGTGCCAACCCCCAACCCCTCCTTGTACAACAAGTTTTGATCAGTTAATTAGAGAGCATTAAAAGTTTTACAGGTGTTAAATAGTTAACAGGGAACTCTTTTTTTTTTTTTTTTTTGGGCAGGAAATGCTAAGAAGATACCGAGCTAAAGTTCTCCTGGTTGCGTTTGACCCTCTCCATCTCAGGGGTGACAGGCACTGGGGTGCCAACCCCCAACCCCTCCTTGTACAACACCTGGGGGAAAGGGGAGAGAACAGGGAGGA
>NW_008685847.1:0-13162 GCF_000695815.1 Acanthisitta chloris | reverse complement strand
GAAGCTGCAGAGTCTGCAAACCAGAGTTGTGCCTGCTTTGTTCACAGCCCTCAGAGACAACAACCTGCTGTCACCCTGAGGTTTGCTGCCACCTCACCTGCACAGAAACAGTGACAACCAAAGCTGCTGCAGAGTTCTAAATCACCTGAAACCTCTTGGAAAGGAGTTTCCTCACTCACACAGCAGATCTGGCACTAAGCTCTGCCCGTGAGGTTTCTAAGCAGGCTCAGAAGCATCAGAGACCTGCAGTGGCCTCAGGGACAGCAGATGGTTCAACAGTGGCTTCTCTGAAACACCCTCAAAGCAAGACTTCATTTTTCTCATGTCTGAGCTGGGGCAAACTGAGTCAAAATGAGTCACAAACTGCTCTAAGTACAACAGAAATACAGAACAAAACGGGGACATAATAGTCATTGGACTGGGATGGGTTAGAAGCAACCCAGAAATTCACTCCTACAGCATTTTTTCCTTCTATATGTGCAAGTTTTACCATGTTCTCATAGTGCAGTGACCTGGAGATGCCACCCAGGTCCTCACAAAGACCTGAGAGCACCCAGCACGGCAGAAACAGGCAGAGACAGTACACCCAAACCACCCCATGGCTCATGAAGGTAGAGCTGCAATACAACCCCCACGCGAGGCTGGAGATGTTAGAAGGGTCAGCTCTGGCCCTGGGGAGGAGAGAGACATCACTCACACTGCAGCTGGTTCAGTGGGAAGAAAACTAAGGCACTGCTCAACACATTTCATTAATGAGGGTGAGATCTCATGAGTTAGACCGAGAGAAAAACCCAAACATCAGGACACTGAGAGGGTTTTAGTGGCTGGATTAGGGGAGTTCCAAGTCCAACAGAGGAGGGACAGGTAGGTGTAGTGTGGAGGAGTTAAAGGGGTTTGGTTTGCACTTGGTGCATGTCTCAGTACCGAACTAATGTTCTCCTGGTTACGTCTGACTCTCTCCATCTCTGGGGTCACCGGTGTGGGGGTGCCAGTCCCTAAGCCCTCCTTGTACAACACCTGTGGGACACAAAGTTCCACAAAACACCCACTCAACACAGGCAAAACCACCGAGTCTGACTCTTCTGTGGGTTATGCTGAGCATTAGGATCACTTCTCAATCCATTTCACACTTGCTCTGGAAGCAAATAGTAAGGACGAGGCTGACGGTGGATTATTCTGGCAACAGACAGTGGAGGAGAAAGTCTCAAGTTAAACAAATGTGAGGAGAAAGAGAGACACCATGTTAACTTCACAACTACTGCCAAAGGTTGAAGAAACGCAGGGAAAGGTGTAAATCACCGCAGAGAGTTAGAGCACAAAGGGATGGAAGATCAGGGAGTTAAAACTCCTGCCAGGGTGAGACTAACCACGGAGGAGGAGCAGCCAGGGCCACGCTGGGGAGCTGCACAGCACAGGATTATAACAACCAGCAGTTGTTATAAGTCCCTGGGGTGTAAATACCGAGCTAATGTGCTCCTGGTTGCGTCTGACCCTCTCGATCTCGGGGGTGACAGGGGTGGGGGTGCCTGTCCCCAGCTCCTCCTTGTACAACACCTGCAGAACACAAGGACCCAGCGAGGTGAGGACACCACGGCCCTTCCACAGCTGCAGCACATCTGGAGATAACTCAGCTGCTTTGCAGCTAAACACGTGCTCAGTTTACTTTACATCGTGCAGCTTTACAAGTAAGAGGTTTAGCTGTCAGATTATGAGGTTTAACTTAGCCTTAACTGTCTGACTTGAATAAAAAGGCATTTTTCATTGCCAGAGTTGCATAGGAGACACTTAGGGTTGGTTTAAAACCCCAACCAGGTCCATGACAACTGTGCTCACAGCTCTTTCTGCAACTCGAGAAAGACTTGGAACAAAATAAGTTAACAAAAGAAACATTTCACTATTTGATGTCATTGAATCAATGAAAAACCCAGAAAAATAATCACACCGAGGGAAGATAAATTATGTAGAAGTTAGAGAAAAAAAATCAAGAATCATTGGGAAAAAGCAACTCAGAAAGTGCAAAAGTGAACAGTGCAAAACACATCAGGATCATGAACAGCTCCACGGGGAAATGGCACTTCTGAGTGTGGGATGGGAAATGGGAAGGCCTCACCTGTGTGGGGCCTACACAAAGGCTCCAATTGGTCTTCTTCCCACCCAGTTCTGTCTAGCTGATCCATTTTTCCCAGACTAATCATATCCCATCACCTGGGTGACTTTTGTGGCTAGTTCTGTGTTTAGAAACGGTCTCAGAAGTGATGCAGGAAAGTGACTGATACCATGATACATGTGATAATCACTGCAAAATTCAGGGATCTAAGCCTCCTGCTGCTGATCACAGGGATTGGGACACCTCATCTCTTTCCAGCAGTGAAGCCACAGCCACCAGGACAGGCTGGAGCTGAGTGTGAGCCTAGGCAGACACAACCACAGGACATTACCGAGCTGATGTGCTTCTGCGTCTCCTTGACACGCTTCACCTCGGGGAGGTCAGGAATTGGAGTTCCTTTCCCAATGCTCTCCTTGTACTTAATCTGCAAAGGCACAGACATCAGAAGAAAAGGAAGAGGATTAGCTTCAGAGCTTTAAATGGATCCATTATGGATACATGAAGGGAATTATCCTGATCTCATGGAAAGTCTAAAGGGTCTCATGGGAGTCAACGTGAGCAGAAGCTGTTAAAGGATTCCCATCATTTCCCAAGGAATCTGTTGCAAGGCAACTCCAGATATTGAGTCCCTGTGAATGACACTAAAAGGGTTTTCTAAAACCAGGTGGAAATTCCTTTGAGGCTGATGCCACTTGATGTCTCTCCCAGTGGAAGAACTTTAGATGTGGAGGAATCCATCGTACTCCAGCGAGGTGAGTCACCACAGAACACTCAGCACTGACAGTGGTACCTGCACCTCTGCTTTGGCAGGACAACAGAAAGGCATCTCACAGGAACATGCTGAACACACTCTGCATGGGCAAACTGGCTGCAGTGTTAGTGTCTTGGACCAAACTGACACCAGGAAAGCCTGAAACAAGTTTGTGAGCTTGGAAAGAGAAGTTAGAGGTACATTTACTCCAACTTCAGAGTGCTACAGCTTTTTACATCATACAAAAGCTGGACAAGACATGCCTTGGTGAGGCTTGGGACACTCTTTGCTCTGATGTCTCCAGACAAGCACACAGTGACACAGACTGAACACTGTCAGAACATCCAGGCCCCAGGAGCAGCTGGAGGGAAGTGACCAGGGGTGGACCCCAGGGCTCAGTCCTGGGGCCAGCACTGTGTAACAGCCTCATGAGGGACCTGGGACAGGGAGCACCCACAGAGAGTTGGTGGAGGACAAAGCTGGGATGAAGGCTGAGCCACCCAAGGGCTGTGCTGCCATCCAGAGGGACATGGACAGGCTGGAGAAATGGGCTCAGGAGGCAGCTCCTGGAGTTCCACAGGGAAAAATGCAAAGTCCTGCAGCTGGGGAGGAGTAACACCAGGCTGGGGAGCATGCTGGGGGAACTGGGAAGCAGCTTTGTGGAGAAGGACTTTGGGGACATGGTGGGGCAAAAACCGACCACATAGAGTACCTCATGGTGCTCTGCTGGCTTGTGGTCAGCTTGTTGCCCAAGGTTGCCAAGGCCAAGGTCCTCCCAGCCCAAACCACTCCATGATTTTCTGGCTAAGAGGGACATTTCCAGCAGGTCACAGGAGGTGATCCTGCCCCTCAGCTCAGCAATGGTGAGGCTGCAACCAGAGCTCTGTGTCCAGCTCTGGAGCCATCACTAGGAGAAAGACATGGACTTACTGGGGAAGTCCAGTGCAGCACCACACAGAGGAGTAAGAGACAGGATCATCTTGGGTATGAGGAGAGGCTCAGAGAGGACTCTTCAGCCTGGAGAAAATGCTGAGGGGGAACTTAGCAATGTGTGTAAGTGTCAAGTGAAAAGGAATGAAGGAGAGGGATCCACTGTTCTCAGGAGTGCTCAGGGACAGCACAAGTGGTAAAGAGCAAAAATTAAAACCAAACCAAACCAAAAAACAGCACCAGAAAATTCAATCTGTCCACAGTAAACCACCTTTTTCCTGTGAGGAGTTCAGACACTGGAACAGGCTGCCCAGAGAAGTTGTGGAGCTTCATCCTTTGTGCCACTCAAACCTCAGCTCATCCTAAGCAACCTGTTCCAGCTGACTCTGCTGAGCAACAGGGTTGGAGGAGATGATCCCAACAGGTCCCTTCCAACCCAAATGATTCTTTGATTGTGTCCAACTTGTGTTTGGGATGAGATTAAAACAATGGCAAGAGCCTTCATGATTTAGAAATGGGTTGTGAGTAAGAAACTGAATGTTAATCATTAGAGAGATTACTGTTAAAGTAAAAAGGATAGGCAAAACCTTACAGAAAGTCACCCTGAACTGGGTGGGTTATTGCCAAACCACTGTTAGCAACAGGTAAAGAAAGAAGAGAGGGGGGACAAATATTATTTTGAGTTGAATTAGCAGTGGTAAAGTATGAAAAATCAATTGGTTTGTACCGAGCTGATATTATCCTGCGTTCGCTTAACTCTCTGCATCTCTGGGGTCTTTTCAATGGTAGTTCCAGTCCCAATGTCTTCTTTATACAAAATCTTCGTGTTTAGAATGAAGACAACAAGGTTAAGCATCCAAAACACAACATCATTGTGTCCAGAGAGTGAATCTGGACACAGCAGTGCAGGCTGAAAGCTTGTGGGGTCACACCTGGGCACTGCCCAAGGGGAGTACCCTTCAGGCAGAAAAGAGGCTGGTCATGTACAGCTACTGCATTTTAAGCAGAATATCATCCATGTAATAACTCAAATATATCTCAGTGGAATATCTGAGCAGCCTGGGCCAGTGGAAGGTGTCCCTGCCATGGCAGGGGGTGAAGCAAGATGAGCTTCGAGGTCCCTTCAACCAAACCAGTCTGGGATTCTACCCCCGAAACATCTGTAGGTTAATTTTAGGATTGAAGGCTCTGATTTGCTCTGATCTGTTTTACACAAGGGTTTCCCACTTAGCTTTGCTAATGGAGCTAGAGGCAAAATGCTGCAGCAGCTTTGAGGCACTTCATGGCAGCATGAGCTGTGCAACACACAGGGACACACAGTGACAGCACAAGGGAACTGGGCACTGAGAACTACAACTTCAGCACAGGAGTGACTGAGGAACCATCACAGCTATGTCTGTTAGAGAGCAACCAGGGCACTCCACAGCAACACCTACTGTGCCTGCAAGGGAAGAGCCAAACGTGGTTATACTACATTTATGTGACATAATAAAGTAGTCCTGGGGTGAGAACTGGAAAGAGAAAGTCACCGTACCGAGCTGAAGTTCTTCTGGTTCTCTTTCACCCTCAGCATCTCTGGTGTGTCCTGTACAACTGTGACCTTCCCTTTGCTGTTCTGCAGGTCTGACTGATACTGAAGCTGTGGAGGAAATTCAGGTAAAATGCCAAGCACTGACTCTGTGCCCTAAAAAATGACTCACAGAGGTTTTTATGAAGATGAGAAAAATAGATAGGTACAGAATCTCACTAGTTTATCCACTTACTGTGCTAAAGTTCTTCTGATTCTCACGGACTCTCTGCATTTCTGGTGTGTCTGCCACGGGCACATAGTAGGGCATACTCTTTTCTGCATCTTCCTTGTATTTTTTCTGAGGGAAAACACCAAATAGATTTAAAAAAATCGATTAAAAAAGAAGAAATTAAACTGGCATCATTTACTGTGGCATCTTGCCCATCTGTATGGAGATGTGAGTACTTCTGTGCTTGATATAGAGTCAGGTTATGCCTCTGTGCAAGACTTAAATGAAGCTTCGGGTTATTAAGGAGTAGAAAATGCAGCTGAATCTATTAGAGAAGAATTAGCTTTGGTATTGCAAAACAACAGAGTATTAAAATCAGCTGATTTTAATACTGCAGTGGAATTTCAGGGTAAGAATCACATCACAGCTCCAGAGAGGTTTGTGTCCTGGTGTCTCTCCTGGATGGTGTGAGAGGTGGTTATTTAGGTGCCCAAATTAGTAGTTCCTGGAGCTTCCCACATGAACAAGGATTAAATTGCTTCACTCAAGATACCTGGCTGGAAAGGTTCTTGACCTGCTGGGCATGAATAATCTCTGGAGTATCAACAACACTGGTGTAGTTGGCTTTCTCCATTTCTGCCAATTGTTTGTATTTGATCTGTGGGCAAAGCTCACGTTTAGGTGCCTCAGTCATCTCTGCACAACAACTTGCACCCAGTTCAACCAGGGAAACTGCTACTGGGACCCTTTAAAGAGCTGAGGAGTGAGAGGAGGGAGAGTCACACAGACCTGGCTGGCAATGTCCGTGGCATTCTTGGCTCTCACGAAATCTGGAGTCTCCATGGCCAGTTCTGTCAGGCCTTTCCCTCGGATTTCCAGCTCCAAGGCTTTTTTGTACTCTTTCTGCAGATGAAGACAGTGAAGAGATTATAATAATGGCAATTAAATACCTTTAGCAGCTTCAGTTCCAGGTTGGATGGGGCTTGGAACACCCTGGGGTAGTGGGAGGTGTCCCTGCCCATGGCAGCTGGAGGATGTTACATCCATTCATCCACCCAAAGAGCTTCTGACATACCTCATTGAGGATTTGAGTCGCATTCTTTGCTCTTAACATGTCTGGAGTCTCCTCTAAGGCTGTCAGGCCTTTCCCTTTGACACCTTCCTCCAGATCCTTCCTGTACTCTTTCTGCAGAGGAAGGAGAAGGGAAAACACTGCAAAAACAGATTCAAGGCAGCTCTGCACTCTGCCAATTGAATGCAAAATAGGAATAGAGAAAAAAAAAAAGAATTCCAAAAGCTCCGAAAGAAAAGAAATTCATAAAACAAGAAAGACTATTGTAAAGGGTTAAAGAAGAATCACTGCAACAGGAGAGAATTATTGTGAAAGATAAAACTGCCAAGGCACACACAGGTGGACCAGTTAGGCTGCTGGGAGTCAGCAAGGGGCATGGGAAAGAGGGATACAGTGAAGGAATCAATGTCCAGGACAAATCAGCTCACAACACAAAATGGATGGAAAACATGCTTAGTGGGAATGGTTAGGAGAAAGAGAGCTGGGGAGAAGAGATGGTGCTGAGAATCTTAGTGGGATTATTGGGGCTGAGGGAGGGAACACAGCATGGAGTCACTGCTACCTCGCTCGCTATTTTGGTTGCGTATTTGACATGTAATAGGGATGGTGTAACCTCCAAGCCAGTAAGGTTCCTGCCCTTAATGGACTCTTCAAAGTCCTTCTTATATTCTTTCTAATGAGAGCAAGAAGAAAAGAAAGCAGAACAGCAAATATTTGTTACAGCATTTTGACTGAGGTGAAAAGCTCCTGTGAGGATGGAGAAGGGTTTGGGGGTCACATTGGTACAGTCAGTGCTGTGAGCACCTTAAGCAATGAATCCTGGTTCCACTAAAGCTTGTCAAACAGCTCTTTGCTTTCCATGGAAACAGGACCTGATCCTGCCTTTATTTTCTCCTTCTCCCACTTATTTGTCAATGCAGAGGAAACATTCAATGGGGCCACTCAAACACAAGGACTAATGGGCCTTATGCAGCTGCTCTTCAGCTGGGCTAGAACAAGACTGTACTGCAGACAAACAGAGAGGAACTGCCCGAGGGGAACAGAGTGCCAGGTCAGGGGAGAGCACTGTGACAGCTGAGACACACAGGGAATAAATGGGTTTCCCAGAGATGGAGTTCTGAGGTGAAAAAATAGCCACTTTCTGTGGAGTGTAACTGACACACATTCTGTACTTGTGGTGTAAAAGGTTAAGGGCATTTCATACTACATTTCTTTTAAGGACTTGCAGATTTTCTTAGGCTCTGTTTCCTGATAGATTCTTGATGAAAAATCACAACCCTTTGTTGTGACACAGAAAAGCTCCAGGAATTTCCAGTGTATCATCTCATAACCAGTATAAAGAAATCTGCTGCAGCTATAATTTCTCAGCCTATCAACATGCCCAAGATGCAGCTGAATTGCCTATTAAATCCCTATTAAGGTTTAACTGCAAAATTTGAAGATTTATAGTCTCTGAGCATTAATTTAACCATACCTGACTCTGCATGAGTTGAGATTCCTTTGCAGTGAGGTACGTTGGAGTTTCGAAGTCCAACATGGGTTTTCCTTTTTCCTTCTCATATTTTTCTCTGTATTTCACCTGAGGAGAAGAGAAAACAAGTTATCCTCCTAAACCATCACAGACCCAACTCACTGACTACCATGTGCCTACTGTGGTCAACAGTACTGTAGTAAAAAATGAAGGTCTAATGCTGTTCACCTCCCTGAAAACCATATTATTGACCACAAAATGTACATTTTGGTGGCTAGGCAGTAAAATGCCCACAAAGATGAAGATAATCCTGTGTCAGGTTATATTATCCAGCCTTTTGAGACTCTTGCATGAGGTAATGCTATGGCTGTGGCCTGCCCTTAAACTGGGGCAACAAGTAGTGACTACAACCTCATTAACAGTAACCTGATTAACAACCACTTCCTTACAGCTCTTTGCTATGTGACCTTTTTTTTGCTGTTCCATGCCTCAAACAGCTTCCTGAGAGTGTTCCAGGCCAGGCTGGATGGGGCTTGGAGCACCCTGGGCTGGTGGGAGGTGTCCCTGCCCAGGGCAGGGAGTGGGATGGGATCAGCTTTAAGGTCCTTCCAAACCAAACCAGTCTGGGATTCTATGCCAAGCAGCAGAACAATAAACTGTGTCCTTGTTGGCTTCTAGCAGTAATTTCTCTCTTGCTTTACAGCCAATAAAGACTTGGAATAGAGAGAATTAGAGACCAAATCAGAGTGTGAATTTCCCTGGAATGATTCAACTATTTGCTGCAATCCAGAGGGGAAAATGTCAGACACATTTAGCAGCAAGAATAGGTATAGCTTTGGTTAAACTTTGCCTTTCTCTTTCTGCATCCAAAGTTTAACCAGAGATCTCCTTTGTCTCACTTGACTGGATAAAGCATCTGTCAGCAACAGTCTTATTCCTTTCAGTTTCCTGTTTCTGTGATTTCCAGGTCCTTTTTCCATAGGCAAAATCCCCCTGATAAATGAATTACACTGTGTACAAAGACCCACATACAACAGAGGTGAACAACTGAGACCTACTCCAGAAAGAAAGACCCACATACAACAGAGGTGAACAGCTGAGACCTACTCCAGAAAGAAGTCCCACAGATATTTTATGGGTATATTCAATCTGTTCTGAATTTGCCAATGCACAAATATTCCTCCCTGACCTGTTTGCCCAGGTGTGCAGTGTTTCCAAAGCAACATTCCCTGGAGGATTCACTGGGATGACTCCAGTGCTTGAGTTAATGACAAACACATGACCAACTTACGTGGCTCTGCAGTTCTGATGCCTCCCTTAGGTGAACCTGTTCAAGATTATCTGGCACCACATGGTAGTGACCCTTACTCTTCTCATATTGCTTCTTGTACTGGTACTGAAGGGAAGGGGTCAAAAATCATCTCAATAAAAAAAAAATCCCTCAGCAAATTGACTTCTTAGGTCCAAATCAAAGCAACACTTCAATGGAACATCAAAGAGAAATTAGAAATACAAGAGGCAAAACCAAAACCCAAGAGGTTTAGGAGTGATAGTGATACTGGGAGTTAAAGGTGTGGGTGAATAGTTATATTTTGGACCATTCTGATTGCAAGAAAAAAGGATTAAAAAAAAGGATAAAGAGAAAACACAGTAGATACAAGAAAAGGCTGTTCCAGGCAGTGATGGTGTTTGCCTTTTCGCAGCAAAATGATCATTACTTTGTTAGGCACAATTATGTAGGTTTACAACGGGAGATGTTAAACAAATGTGAAATGGAAAAAAAACCAGACAAAATTAAAAAGTTTAAATATAGTAAATAGCAAAGAAAGAAGGAAAAATATTTTAAAAAGGTATTTGTTAGTTGGTACAATCAGTTAAAACGTGATCAGGAATCAATCCAGTAAAAATTATCAGAGTTTAAAACATTAGGTAAGAAAGATTTCACTTCCCACAGGGCAAATGTGGTGAAGTTGGTGGTTAACAAGGAACTCCTCGTTAAGCAGCAGAGATCACTACCAGGTGATGTCCCAGGAAAGGACTGATTGTTACAGGAGTTAGCAGACATCAGTTCCCAGCAGAACCACCAGAATTCCAAGTGGAATCCCCTCTACTGGGACAGGATGGGGTGGGCAAGGAGCTTACAGCACTGGCGAGTTGGCTCGTGCTCAGGACGTGGTTCATGATCAGCGACTCAGACATGTCTGTCACAGGTTTGTGGAGCTTCTTCAGGTCAGCTTTGTACTTCACCTGCAGGAGAGAGGGGACAAGCCACGTCAGAGAAGGACTCTGCCAAAAAAACAGGACAAACAACACAAAGGTGGTGTCTGTTAAAGGAGTTGGAGATCTCCCCAAGGGAAAACACCACACATACCTCACTGGCCATGTTGTGAGCATCCTTCATGGTCTTGTAGATTTTGGCCTCCTTTAAGTCATACTTTGGCTTTTTACCCTTCTCTTTGGAGTAATTCTCCTTGTATTTCACCTAAGGAAAGAACAACCAGGTATGACAACTGCCCCTGAGCACTCCCTGGTTTGGCTGCACAAGGCAAAGAGACCTCAGGTCTAAGGAAGTAACTTTAATGCTGTTGGCAAGGAGAAGAACAGAAGTGGAGTAACTTGGAGGTATCCACAGTGAAAAAGGCAACGAGCTGACATGGATAGGAAATCGACATATGTTTACAAAATACAACTTGCAGTTTTTCCTTCAGTGCACAGGTTATATCTCATTGTAAAAGAGCCAAGAGAATTGTGTTGCCCAAACACAGCCAAATTCTGACCCTGGGGATGAAGAACTTTTCACTTGGTGGGAGCTAGTCATGGGTTAAAGACACTGTTTCACAGAGAGATAGAAGCAGAGACAGATGATAAGAGTATTAAATAAGACAAAATGATTACCTAAAATATATACTATATGATAGATAATATAATAAGAGTAAATGTAAGAGTGTTTAAAAGAAGTTTTTCCACACTTCTGGATGAAATAAGAGCTCTAAAAACTCCCTCAAGACATAAGAGCACTGAAGATGTCAATGCATCAATCACTTCTCCATGCACTGTTAAACACAACTGGGTTGTAGCAGAATGTGAGAGCAGGGAGGACACTGACAAACAGAGCAGGGACACAGTTCATTGCTGGGAATTAGATGATACAAGAGCTGTAGTAACATTTCCAAACTCTATCAGCATCAGCCACATAACCTACAGCAATATGAGCCACAACAATCCATCAGCTCCAGGCTGGAGACAACACAAATGTTGACAGGAATGAGGTTTTTAAACCCAAAAGAAGTGTTAGCTGGAAGGTATATGAAAACTAAAAGCAGTTATGCCAGACAGACAGGCAGACCCAGCTGAGAAAAGCCAAGTGGGCAACCGAACTGGACCTCATGGTTTCCACGAAGAGGTTAGTGAGAAGAGATGCCCAAGAGAAAAAAAGCAGTTAAAGGTTGTGCCCACGACTCTTTCCGTCCTCTCTACCTCTACAGCAGCTCATTTCCTCCCAAAACTGAAACAAGCTCAGCAAAACATGTGTACAAGACCCAGAGGAGAACAGTGGAGCAAAGCATAGGAAAGGAGGATCTTGTCACTGGATGTGAATAAACAATTTCTTCTTTTTCCTGCAGTTCAGCTGTTCAGTTTCTGAATCCTTGGTTCTGCTGAGAAGATTTTGTTTTTCCTGACAGACACTCAAGCATGCCACAATTACATGCAGCAGACATGGAAAAAACATAACCCCCTTTATTTTTCACTTGGAAATATATGTGTACAACTGACACAGCACAGATCTGTCTGCAGCCACTTCAAAAAGTCCAGTCCAGCCAAAGGTTGTCTATTGGCCAAGGGTTTTGAGATGGGAAGAAGAAATGATGTGCCCTCAGACTACAGGGGACACTTCTCAGAGGCTCTGGGATGGATTCAGTCAAGGACTATTCTTCCATCATGGCATTCCAGCACAAGGTCAACAGGACAGTTTGAATAGAAGTTTAAAGAGTTAAAATGAAGCTCTAGCAATTGTTCACTGCAAATTACCAGCACCACTGCTCCTATTTATCATACACATATATTTCCAGTATTTACTGCACAGTTTCATTAAAGCAGCTCCAGTTTTAGGTCTTTGGGGTGAAAAGTGAGTTTTCATATTGCCTGAGTGCATCAGAACTTCCATTCCAAAGCCTGGAAGCTCCAGAACCATAATGAAGGGCACAATGACATTTCAAGCCCCAGGTGGTGCTTCAGACTTGCAGGACCATATGCAAGCAGGAGACAGACACATGACAAGGGCAGTAACATCACCGAATCGAAATCATCTTACATGACTACTTAGCATGTTAGCTTTCTTAAAGGTTCTCATCCAGGGAGTGTCATAGGATGCTGCTCCGTGGCCTCTCATGTGTTGTTTGAGGTATTCTGCCTACAATCAGCAGCAAGAAAGCAAGGTCAGAAATGCAAACAGCTCCAGGACTAAAGCACGAAGGGGTGGGAAGAGCCAAGCTGGACTGAGGTCCTGGCAGAAGATTCTTTTAAAGACAGAGAATGGAAAGAAGGTGGCTGAAAGACACCAAGTGTCCATCTACTAAGGGATGGATAACAAGAGTTGGGTAAAAGGCTGTTTCTTGTAAAGCAAATAGCCAGAAGAGTTAAAGAGAACAAGGCAAACACTCCTACCTTAGTATTTGAGAGATCTTGTCACGGCACCATTTTAAGAAGATTCTATACCTTCATTACTGACATTCAGCAAATCAGTAGAAAAGTTCATTTAACGAAGAAATACCTTGCACTGGTATTTCACTTCTACTTTCACACATTGCCTTTTGCCCTAACCAAGAAATAACTTCTTTTTCAACAGTGATAAAAGTTAATATTGTGTCTCATTTCTCTCACTGCTTCAAAGATTCAGCCACAGTTTATTCTGCCATGGCCTGGCTGGTTATATTCCCTCCTTACCTGGCTGGTCAGCTTGGACACCTCCTTTGCCAGCTCAATATCTGGACGCCCCAGCATGGTCACCCCCACACCAGCTGCTCCTCGCTTCTTGTACTCAATCTGACAAAGAAAACATATAGAGTCATAGACTCAACCAGGATGGAAAAGA
>NW_008685846.1:103810-107880 GCF_000695815.1 Acanthisitta chloris | reverse complement strand
ATAAAATAAGTTGTTTGAAAAATAACTTGTATTTACTGAATTTCAAGTAGGTATTTGAATTACTTTGTCAAATTAAAGTACTGCTGTATTACTTATCTCCTTTTCCAGGTGCAAGCAGTAGTGTTCCATAATATTTTGCAGGATAAAATGAGGAGTACAATGGACAGTATTTCTTGCAAAAGGAAAAAATATTTACAGCATAATGGCATAGCACAAATCTTTTGAAAAGTAATATCAACTACTGTCTCTCATAGTGTGCTGCTGCTTAATAATAGATAGTTCTGTATTGCTGATATAGGGGAGTAAATTTTATGTAAATGCAGTAATATAATGGGATTTCTTAATCCTGACTGGTGGAAGAAGCTTTTCAAGCATATTTGCTAAAGTCATAGTCAATGTCATTAGTCATAGTCAGTGACATGAGAAACAGCATTTCTGGAAGAAAAAGAAAATGAAAGATACAGTTTCAGTGCTATAAAAACTAGTTGCACTATTTCAAGCTAGTCTGAAAACAAATTGTGGGACTTTGCAGGACTTAATACATATCATAAATGCTGAAATAATTTTGTTTGGTTGATATATCCCAAATATAAAATGGTCTGAGCAGAATCCTTTCCTTGTTTATTCTATGACTGTGTTAAAATTAATAGTAATAATAATAATACAAAAACTTGAAAGAAAAAAAACAGTAAAAAGTGCTTAGAGTTTTTCTAAGTTATTAGTGTTTTGGGTATAAAACCTGCATAGAAATAATCAGAAAAAAAAGTGTTTCTGTGATGATTCAGTTTTCAAACCAGGTATATATAATGGTTTTGATTTGGTTTTTTTTTTGTGGTGTTATGCATCTTGCTTGAGGCATTTCCCTTAGTATTAGTGGGTCAGAAGCAAGAAAAAAATTTCTGTGCTGGGAAATATGAAAGTCGTGAATGTTAGAATGGGAGAACAATACAGACATCATGTGTATGATCATCCAGCAATAAAAACCAGGTGATATGACAGGTTTCTAAGGGTAGAAATGATTTAGTTGCTAGTAAGAGAGAAATTTCAGAAGCATCAAAACAACCAGATTTGAGGGCCTACCTTTTCAAACAAGCCAAATTTGGCTTCTAGGTTTGTATTCATATGGACACTTAAATGATGTTCCAGAATAAGGTATCCCTTGGATAAGGTGCTTGGATTTTGAAGTGTACATAGTGTAAAAAAATGGGGCATACTGGTTTTAAAGCAGTGTATGTGCAGTGAAGAATAAATGCACATGATTTTGAAAATTTAGCTGTGTAGTGAAATAGCCTAGAGATTAATGTCATAAATAAGGAAACTATGCTGCTTTCAAATGTGTAAGACTTCTTTGCCTTCTGTTTTTAAAATGTTAAGTTTAGTTTAAGATCGTTCAGATATGTTATTCTAACCAGTTGCAAGCAGTCTGATTAGTTACAGCAGATATTTTCCTGGCAGAATCATATCAAGCAAGTTTGCCAGTAGGGAGCTCTGCAAACACCTTGAAACTCTCAGTTTCTGGAAAATGTATACAGCTCTCCCTGAAACATCACTGAAAGGTGCTGTCTCAGCAAACAAGCTGCATTCACAAGGGACCAGGGGCCTATGCTTCTGGTATTTTTTTGTGTTGTTTTTCATATATATCTCCTCCTTTTTCTTATCCTGACATTTTTGCATGATGGCTTATTGTTTTTAAGCTTGTTCACCTAGAAGATGAACGATCCAGAAGCGTGGAACGGCAGGGCATGCCAAGATATAAATGAATAGAGCATGGTTTTACATGAAAGGGCTTTTGCCAGGTTTTCTACTGAAGTGTGCAAATTTAAAGCTGTGGTTCATTGCCCTGCTCTCTGCACACTCAGTGTTGGGTCACAGCATAGTGACAGTGACAAACTCCTGAGCGGACAAGCCCACTTAAAAATACTGTATGGAGGCACTCAGCAATAAAGGACAATACCTTCAACAGCCAAGAACTACCAAGGACTTTTGAAGACTGATGACCAATATGGAATATCACTTTACATGCATACTATACATCCTGATGCTGTTGCCATGCTGAATTGCCAAAACTGTCTCTGGCACAGGGAGTGATGTAACACTAGTTTGGCCCTCTACTGTAGTTTTTCTAGAATTATTCCCAGCAAGATTAATTTGTGTGAGCTCCTCAACTCCAATTAACTTGCTCACAACTAGCTTTAGCTCTGCAAGATATTGTGCACATATATCTGGTATTGGAAAGCTCGTAGCAGCTGGCATTACATTGGCAGTTTTGCTCAGCAATATCAAAAAATTCAAGCTGCATGATGCAATTACCAGAAGCAGTGGGAGAATATTTTATTTCTTCAGTTTCAGGCTTTTTTATGGTCTTTTAGCCAGTGGCTCACTGTTATGTCATTCACTTCATGAAGGACAACACTCTGTTAAATGGATGGCTTACTTTTAAGTTTTCTTCAGGAAAAAATTCCACAGCTGTAAAATCTCTAACCATCTGACTAATAGTCTGTTTTTCCAGTGCCCATACTATATGCAGAAGATAACTGATGGTTGTAGAGCTGCTTTAAGATGAGTCATTACTTGTTTACTTATTCTTTAATAGTTTTGCCCAATTTTCACTGTTTGTATCTACTGCTCAGTTACAGATTCTTCCCTAGTTTTCCTGATGTTCTTAATTTTCAATCTCTTCCAGCATTATAGCTCTCCAGATTTTTACCTGTTACCATCTGTTGATTTTTTTACCCAAATATTATTCATCTGTTTTCTAAACAGAATCTCATAGAAATATTCTGCCTGTGTTTCTAATCTTCCTGTGACCCCCTTGTATTATTTCTCCATTTTCAGTGGTGTGCTCAGCTCCTCCTAGTTTAATAGATCTGCAGATTTCATTAATGTACCATTTACTCCCTCTTCTAGCTCATTATTGAAGCTATTAAATGAGATCAGAAGTAATACTAATCTTTGTGTACTGCACTAAATGTCTCCCTTCAAAGTTATTGTTTATCATTACCCTTCATTGTTTGTCATCACCCTTCATTTCAGTCAACATGATAGTTCATTTCCAATTTGATTTAAGTTTGGGAACAGAATTTTGACACATTGGAGATGGGACAAGAAAGGCTAATCAACAATTCAGCAGAGTCTTCTAATTAAGGCCCAATTTAGAGGATCAAAGTTAAGAATCCTCTACTACAGCCACAGTGTAAGATGGAAACTGTCTCCATAACTTAATTGAGAACACCTTAAGCTCAGTGCTAAAGTGTCCTACAGAAAACAGTATACTGCTCAAATTCAGGCATATGACAGTATAGCTGCTGCTCTCTATTCATTAATTTTGTATTACTATTAAAAAATCAAGTTTGTCTGGCAGACTTCAAAGTGGTTTAGTAAATTTGTTTTCTCAATAGCTGTTCCATTATGTTGCCAGGGAGGGAAGCTAAATTTATGAGTAGCAATTACAAAGAGAACTCACAGAAGATATGAACTTCTGTCTTTGGCTGTTTCAGAGACATACAATCTTGCTTCCAAAGCAGCTATATCACTCTGCTGTTCCTGCACAGTGTAAAATTTCAGGAACAAGATTTTAATTATCACCACCCCTTCAAAGCATAATTTCTAAACTCCGTAGTAAATTCTATTAAACATATTTATAATATGCCATTAGAAAACATTGATTCAGTCAGGAAAATCTCATTTCAACAAGATACAATTCCTCTGATAATAATTAATCCCACGTGACTTTAAGTCCAACACCAAAACCTGTTCATCTTTCACATAATAGAATAGCTAGCATTTTATAAATTTAGGCTGCCAACCCTTAACATCAAGGCCCATTACTCTTGCTCTTTATTGACTTGCAAAAAAATCTTTGTCCAAATACATTTGGATACCCAGGTACTGTTTGTTTTTTCTTATGAATACTTGGCTTTAGCTCATTTGGTTATATATAGTCCCTGTCAGTGCAAGTGTAAAAACTTTTAAACTAGTCTGGGAAAACATTGCCTCTAGGTAGAACTTATAGTTCTCTTATAGCTTTATAGTTATACGTGTTGAACAAAACAATGGGACAGTGACATTCT
>NW_008685846.1:83834-103788 GCF_000695815.1 Acanthisitta chloris | reverse complement strand
TAGGGAAAATTATAAGAGTAAGAAGGAGGTTACGTCCTAAGGGCCATGCCATGCAGTGGGTCTAATGGAAATATAATTGCAAGTCCCACTACTGCAATAAGGAGTGGCTTCATGAATCCAGAAATACAACCAGAAGTGTGGTCACAAATGTACAAATTGGTTTGCCAGAAAAGTTTGAGCTTAGTTGCTGTAAGCGCAGCCTCTCTGAATTTTGAAGCTCTGCATCTTTCAGTATCTGCCTACTTATCTGACATAGCCTGCTATCTCATTACTGTGAATCTGCCTTAACCTCTGAGGCAAATTTTGTTCACTCTTCCCCAGACTGCTTATGGAATATTTTCCTCCTACTCAATCTTTCCTAAAACCCATCTCTGTCTCTGTTGATTCCTGATAGGGAATCAGCAGTGACACTTTTTAGCCTTGTTTTTATGGTTAAGCATTTTTATAAAACTTTTTATTGGATTTTTATTGCTACTCTCTCCTGTCTGCCCCTCTCCTCCCTATTATTGAGTTACATATTTATTATATATTTTGTGAAATTAAATCGTATTATTTTCTGGGAAGAGATTTAATGTCACATTTTCAAAGGTGGCTACCAATAACATTTAATGATGTAAAAAATAAGCGTTATTACACTGGTTCATTAATACCTATTAATCATGGTTTAAAGTGTCCCTGGTGAGTTTTACTGTTAACTGTCCTTACCTTCTTGCAAATGAAAGCCTGACCAGGTATTTCAATCAGAGGACATTAACTAGTTCATTGCATCAAGTTTTGGTCATCTGTATGATACACGTGAAGAATATGTATGTCTGCCTAGCCCATGTGTCAGAATGTGTTTTGGGAACAAGTTAGTATGTTGTGCCTCATTTCCCCCTTTGTTCCTTTGTATTCAAGGGGCTTTTACCTTTCCTTTGAAAGACACTTGAGGAAATGCATGCCTGCTGTGAAAGCCTGATTTATTTTGCAGTGCATCTGCACTGTCTGGTTCTGCAATGTGCACTTTGGAATTAAATCAGCTTCTCTGCATCTCTACAAAGGAATTTTTTTTTTTTCCTAAGAAGTTGACTCTTTTATTTTGTGCATTTCTGGCAAAAGTATGTGCATTGACTGTATTAGTGGCTTTTCTGTGTATGTTAAGGTTTCTTATTTTCATTATCAAAGAAAATGTCAGTTATGTGTATAATGCTTTTCAGGAGTTGGTCCTCACCCAGAGAGATTTCAAAATCAAGAAGGTGCAAGTGGAGTAAAGGAGAAGAAAAAATACTAGTGGTCATACATTACAGCCTAGCAGTCCAATAGGTGAAGACACCGACCTTGGCAAAAGCAGTGCGGATATAGTGTTATAATAAATGGGGGGAAAGCACCAGTAAGTCCAAAAAAAATAATTGCAGTAGTGCCATCTAGTGTGCCAGGTGTTGCAATTTTCTGGGAAGGGACAGTAAACTACTTTCATCCCATCCCACTTGTTACCTGACTCTCCTCCTGCAGCTGCTCCCTTTTCAGTCTGCTGACAGGAGAGCAGTAGCAACATTGACAGAAGGTAGAGGAAGAGACCTGAGGGTTGTTTTGCAGATGCTGATTCTGGCACACATGCCATAAGGTTGTCATTGCTGCTCTAGAAAAAATGGGCATCCATGGGGTTTTAAAGAAGGAGAAAGATAGCTGTTCTGTCTGTATTCCCATACAAATCTTGCTCTTTTACTCATTTGTTTCCACTGTGAAACATGTAATGGCTGAAACATCCTTTCTCAGCCCCTGCAGTCAAGTTGTTTTGGGGTTGGGAGAGGAAAAAACCCACAATTTTATTGCCTGAAAAGCAGAGGAGGTGCTGGTTTTTTGAAGCTTACTGGAAGAGGTGTGAATTAATTTTTGCCTAGTGGCTGAAGGAATTATGTTGAGTAGAGGATCCACAAAGTCCTCTGTATGGGTGGTGAGATGGAAGTGAAGGGAAATAGGGTTCTGTCCTGTGTAGCAATGCTTTGTAGTAGGGATAGCCCTTTTACCGTGACCACCCCAGGCTTTTCCACTGCTGCCTTTTCCACTTTCACTGTTAGCTGCCTGAACCTCTCTGCTTTAATCCTGAGATATGCAAAGTGCATGGCTTGCCCTTCAGTGTGTGAAGCTGCACAGGGTTTATTTTTGTCTTCAGTATAGGATCTGCTTGTAACAAGTGGAAGAGTGATCAAGCCAGAAGCTGTTGTCTGCAAATGAAGCCAGCATCTCCACAGCACACATAATGCTGTGTATTCACCTGTCCTCTGCAGCTGGTGCCAGAGGATATTGCTTTTCCAGTTGGATTTGCTTGGGGTGCAGCTACAGCAGCATATCAAATTGAAGGTGTCAATTTTTAGCTGTCAAAGTGTTAAGAAAGTTTTAAGTGAATGAAAAATCTGGATCCAAGAAGGAGAATCTTTGATCTTTGCCTTGTTATGTAGGTGCTACATCTATGTAGCACTTCTGTTTAAACAATTCTGACTTGAGCAGTAACAAGAGGGTAAAAGATGTTTCAAATCTCAGAAATATGGCTACGTGATGGAAATAGAGGAGGAACTCTTCACTAGCTGTTGGGGGAGGAAGGGAGGAAGCAGATAAATGTAATTTTTCAACTAGTTGTTGCATATTTCCTTTCTGTGCAGCTAATTTAAATAGATTGCTTTTAGCTATTCCAAGACTGGGTGGGAGAAATGCCTTATCAGACATTGGTACTCACAAGGTGTCTTCAGTTAGGAACTCATCTCCAAAGATTATGAAAAACAATGAACTGAGAGGTTAACAGTTGGACTTGTGGAGGCCATCCCCCAGGGACATGTGTCATGTTCCCAGCTGAATAGAGGGGCTGATAGAGTGATCTGTGCAGCACAGTATGAAAATGTGTTTCTGATTAAGGAATATAAGCACATAAACATATAAATACAGGGACACCTACAGCCATAGCCCCTTCAAACTTTATCCTTTCATAAATGTGTCTTTAGAAACCTTCAAAATACATATAGACCTAATTTCTCATATTATACCCTGCAGCATACAGGCACTTAACTCCCATTGATTTCAGTACCTAAATGGGAGTTGTAGATCCTAAATTGTCTTTGAGGATGTAGCTTTTAGTTCTTGGTTATTGCTGAAATTGAGAGTACTTGCCCATGCTCAGTACCTTTTAACGAGCTCAGTTCACTTCACCTAATAGACTGCACAGCTCACTGTTCCCAGGGAATCAATATTCTGGGCCAGATTCTAACTCGAGTCCTGCAATGCACATAGCCCTACTAACTAATTTTTAAAATGTGAATTGTGTGTGCATATAGAATGACATTGTAATTTCCTGCATTTTGAGTGGCTAGATGTGCAACTTTAATGTTCTCTTAATGTATTTTTAATGAGCTTTCCTAAGACTTCTGAGTGGGGAAAACGTAAAAAAAAATCTATAATATGGTCTAGACACTACTCAAATGACCCTTTTCCTGCAGAAGTAAGAAACTCAACAGGGAATTCCTTCTGAAAGCTTTGGAGGCTGTGCAGCTCCCAACTTAGAGGCAGCATGATTGAAGCAATAGTTCTTGTAGAGTCCAAACTCAGTTGCTGCACATATCACAAGATACACAGTGGATGAGGCAAGGGCTGACAGGCTACTTTATTTTTTACTGTCAGCTATGTATTTATGCACAGCACAACCTTCTCCACTCTGTATATTTCAAAGCTCTAAAAAATCATACCAATTGTACTCTGCATGCTCAAAGTGCAGATTTCAAAGGTTCATGACTCAGTCAAATCAAAATCAATTTGCACCAGAACACTCAAAAGCACTTCTTCTTACTGAGGGCCATTTCTATGCTAAATTTCAACTCTCTGCTTGATTTTTTTTTTGAGGGAAAAGTTGCAAAAAATTCTTGTAATGGTAAAAGTGGTTTTCTTCACTTCTTCCACATGCCAAATAGTTGAACTGCATTAATTCAAACAAAATTTCATCTTTCAGGCAGAGACCAGGTCAAGAAAATTTCACTTCAAAAGGTGAAAGCACAACTGAATTAGAAGAAGAGTCTACTTGGAAAAGTCTATGAAAACTTAGATACTCTGATCAGTGATATTCCTGCTTTACTACCTTCACTTAAATGGAAATGCAGAATAAAATTCTATTTTATTCTGTTGCAATAAACGCAGAGAATCGGGAACATGTATAATGTTTCATAATAATTGATATTATTCATTTGATGGCGTGTCATGTGCTGATTTGGTATCTAAGTCTCCCCTAAGTGTTTTAAATGTAAAATCAGTTCCTCATCACTGTTCTTTCCTGGGTCCAAAGCTTGCTAAATCTCCAGTTATGTCTACACTATGAAGTGCTGTGTAGCATGGAGGTTTCTGAGCAAGCTTGGAAGTGCAAGCTTGGTTCATTGAAGCACAGCAGTGCTCTGTGCAGACTAATTGTGGCTCAGCAGGTAGGTTAGTGCATGTAGAGCTTTCTGTTTCCTTGGCAGGGTTCCTTCCTACACTTTGTTTGGGTAGCTCAGATACTCGACCCTGTACAGAGAGGGTCTTCAAACAGTATGAGGAATGCTTGACCGTGGGCCCCAGTCAGGGGGTTGTAGTAGCAAATGACCACTGGAGTCGTAGTGTCAAGCTCTGCTGAAAATTAAATGCTTCTCCTCCTCCCTCCCACTTCCTTTGCTGCAGGAAGGCAGACAAAAAGAAAAGAAATTGTTCAGCATCTGCTCTAGCTGATGATTCTTAAACGAAGGTGTGTTAGCTGCCCATTATGGCAGATTTTGGCTTCCCTTCACTCCAGCTGTAGTGAAAAAAATCTGTATCATATAGATATGGTGCAGGAAGCCTGCTCTTAAAGGCTTCTAAATTCTAGGTACTGCCGAAGAATTACTGTTATTTGTTATTTCCTGCCCTTCTGTCAAATAACGATTTGTTTCAGCAGTCCTGTTTGAAATCTGAAGAAGGATATAGAAAACTTATAGTACTGTATTTTTCCAAAGATCATACATACAGAGCACAAAGTCTGTGATGAAATCTGAGATCACAAGAAACTCAAACTGTCTGTGTCTAAAATTTGACCTACTTTGAAGGTTGTCCCATGTAAAATTTAATTTACTGACCAACCAAATGTAGATGTATCGGTGTTCATGTGCTGCAATAAAATTCTGTAAAGATCATGAAATGTGACAATGATCTTTGAAAAGCTAGGTTATAGAAGTGATATTACAGATTTTAGTAATGCTTTAAATTAAGTGTCTTCAATATGCTTAACCTTGCATTAAAGTTAGATTTAATAAGACAGATGTGTATTAAGTACTGAATATACTTAAGGGAGCAATCTCGCGTTGGCAGGGGATGGACTCAATGACCTCCTAATAGTTCTCTTCCATCTCTAATTTCTATGATACTAATTGATTATTAAAACACTTTTATTGAGGATTGATATGTAGCTATCATATAGTTATTAATCTTACAACCCAACTGATATTTAATTTATACATAATTTTAACACACAGTGTCATTTTAGTTTTTAAAGGCTAACCCTAGAACAGTGCATTCACTGGGACTCTGAAAGTCTTGGTGGTAAATGAGGTTGGCCATTTTGAGGTTAATTGCAATTTTATGATTAAATCACACTTTGCAGGGGTGTAAGTTTACAGAGCTCTCCACATAAAAAATGAAATGTTTGCCTCAGCTACAGCATTTTTCTGGAAAGACAAAGAAACTTGTAATGAAGAAAGGTACATTTATTTGGATTCAATACTATATGTTGTTAGATCTCAGACAACAGCAAAATTTTGAACATTTTAAAGCTAATCTGTCTCAGTTTTGGAATTGTGCAGAAATTCCCAAAACTCTGAAAGGCTTGGGAAAAAGACACAGGGGTTTTGAGCATTCAAGATTCATTTATGTGGATGTCTGGCTAAACAAAAAGCAGAAGTTTTGCAAAGCTGTGTTATTAATTCAGCTTGTATATGCCTAGGGCCATGGCTCATAATGGCATTCCTTTCTTTTTAACAGACTGTCAGGATTTTCAAAGGACATCCTGGAAGCCATAAGTGCCTATTTGTTGGATGTATTTCTCATACCCTAAAGGCTTTCTTTGATATGGACTGATCTTTTACATTTATGGATGGAAGATGTGTTAGAAAATGCCCTTTGTGAAAACCTGTAATATCTCAAGAGTGGCAAACATCTGATTTTTGGCTAAGGAAGTATGAAGAGTGTCAGAACTCTGAATGTTTTTTAAAACAGGATTTTCAAATAATTAGCAGCAAGCATAAATCTGAATAATGCAAAACCTAATCCAAATATGTATTAATGCTTGAAAGTTCCTAGTTACTTTAAATGATATAAGGAGTGGGGAGGGAATACTGCTCATTTTGCCCATGGGATTTTGAGGATTTTCTGCCTACTTTGTGACAAATATTTACATTCAACATATGTCTTCTGATGTCAAAAGTGTAACGACCAAGTTTTGTTTTTCAAGCAAAAGGCTGGAATGCAGATGGAAAGGGCCCTAATGTCTGGGACATATTCACCCATCAGGGAGGAGATCGAGTTTTCAAGAACCAGTCTGGTGATGTAGCTTGTGGCAGCTACACTCTGTGGGAGGAAGATTTGAAATGTATCAAACAGCTTGGATTGACTCATTATCGCTTTTCTCTTCCCTGGTCACGTCTGTTACCTGATGGGACGACAGGTTTCATCAACCAGAAAGGCAATTGTTTCTTAAAAATAGAAGGTTGCAGCTTTAATTCAAGGTTATTGCTGCAGTCTGGCATAATTAATCCAGTATGCTATTCTGCAGTGTAGCTTTGAAATTGCAACTTTTTTTCAGAGTAATTATGGGATGATTTTTTATAGGTTTGCAACAACTTGCTAATTAATATTCTAGATCCCCTTGGATAGCGCAATCTTTTGGGATAGGATTATTATTATGTTTCCTATGTATCTTTTTGCTTACTCCAGTTTTTTTAATTGTAACTCTAAATCATTTTGCTTCATCAGAATGTTTATACTTACAGGGATCCTAGCCATGAGAATATTTTTGGATAGCTTACAATAGAGAAGTTATCTTATTTGGCAAGTGAATTTAGATAGTTTATCAGCATACTCCAATGTACTGAACTTCACATCGACTATTTTGCACCAAGGGACATACTTTTCCCAGATATTTTCTTTAGCAAATTAGACAGGATTCTTCAGACTCAGATAGGAACTGTGCTTATTTCTGTGGCAAACAGAAGCCAGACCCAGCTCTGAAGGGAAGAGTTTTCACAGTCTCAGCAGGCACTGTAAATGTGAGAAGGGATACAGCACATAAATAAGCTGATCAGATTGCTGGAAGTCAGATATAAAATTTGTTTCACTTCTGATTCGTTTATTTAATTCCATTGGTATGAACTGGGGGAGAGATTAAGGTCACTCAGTAGGAAAAGATAGGAAAGGGCAGTTGTGCTTACAGAACATAGGGAATGGGGAAAAAAGAATAAATAAAGTGAATTGTGAAGAATAAAAGCAACTGAAGCTGAACCAGAAAGGATGGGTGAGAGAATCAAAGTAGTTGGCTGAGATCTCTTGTTTGCTGAGAGGAAAATGTTCAGATGAGGAAAAAAGGCAAAGTAGATTTGGGTGAATCTCTGAATCTCAGTTCTGCCTCCTACTCTTCTGCATCTCAGTTCTACTTCTAGCAGTATTTGCCTTGGCAATTCTTTTCTTCCCCTGGTTTGAAGATTGCAAAGATGGAAGGGGTAGGACTTCTTAGGAAGTGCTCTTCAGGTTATCCTTATCTGTATTAGGAAGACACCAGCGGAAGCAATATTTTTCTGCAGAATTTTGGTCATGTAGAGTTTCAGTAGACAGCAGCCTATCCTCTGCATTCTGCAGATTATGTTTTTCACCAGAGAGTGGAGGAGCCTTTGTTTCAAGAATTCAGAAAGGAGAGCTGGTAAATCTGCTGTAAACAGACCAACCAGCCATTTTTCCCTGCCGAGCATGACTGCAAAAGCTGTGCCAGTATCCCAGAGAGGCTTGAATGGAAACCTTTTCTTTGCCACCAAAGTTTACAATATGTGGCCCACTTTCACTGGCACAGATTGCCTTTCCCTAGGAATGCTTTTTGTGCTGTGTTGAATTTAAATTTGTCTGAGTCCTTGTGGTTTCTTTCCTGTACTGATATTCCTTCAGCTGGGGCTGCAGGCACTTTAAAACCCCACCGAGCTGCCTACTGAATGGGCTTTGTTATTCAGTCGTCAGAGTGGGAGATAGCAAGCAGACATCCTGAAGACACTTGGTAAGGAAAGCTAACATTTTGACAAAACTCAGCTGTAATTTCAGAAAATGTTCACTTGATCCCCAGTATAAGCAGTTGCCTGATTAATATTATGAACTTTACATTTAACGAAAGGGCATTGGCGGAGCTCCAAGTAGGCCAGCTTTCATTAGGCAGGAGTTCACTTCTCCTGTGCAGTGATCTGTTGAAGCAATTGTAACTGCATAGCATGGAAAGGCCATCATCTTCTATATAAACATTTTTACAAAGAGCATGTGAAGAATTAGAAAGCTTAAAGCAATGTCCTTTCAAATAAAATCATTCACACCAACTGATTCACTACCAATTTCACACCTAAGACATAGGACATTTGAAAACCTTTAAAAGCAATCTGTTTCTAACTTGGTGGAGGTAGGGTCTTTTAAAGCAGTGATGTTGTAGATGTATTGTTTCTAAGACATGCCAGGTTTTAGGTTAAAGCTTACATCAAGTTTTTAAAGTATTTTTGTACAATTATTTTCACCCTAGAAGGTGCCCTGAGCAGAACAAGTTAGCTGTTAAACGTTAGGTGTCGGTGCAGAAGAATACAGAAGTTGTAGATGTGGGGACATTGTGAGAATTTGATGTTATACCTCAATTCTGTATGAAGGTTTGGAATCAGGGTGGGGAGAGAAGTTGACAGAAAGGAGGAAAGAACAATCCTTCACTTTCCAATGACATAATGCTGCTTATTATCTGTAATCCCAAAATCTTGAGGTGTCTCCACAAAACCCTTATATACGTATTTCCTCAGAAGAACATTTTCTTCTGTATTTCTGCTTCTACCTGACCCATGGATACAGCCAAAGAATTTAAACCAGCCTACTCTGGGAGGTATCAGACAACCTGGAAGTTTGACTTGACATTCACATTTTTCAGGGATGCAGTTCTATTTCCCTTCTTTTCCTAAGAAAAAGCATAAATCTTTTCCACTATTGGTGTTTAATTGAGATATAAAAAATAAATGATAGCTGGTTGCACTTAAATGTTATAAATTGTACTAAGTAATTTATAATCTGAAAATTAGAATGAGAAATGCTAGTGTCTTCTAGGTAAGCATTACTCTCAGTATGGTAGGACAGGATCTTGTAGCAGCAGATTTCTTTTTTTCCCAGTTTAAGCTTACATGGTAAACCTTGTAGTCCCACCAGCAGAGAGCTAACATATACCCAGTCTCACTGAAGTCAAACGGTCCCCATTCAAAAGTTACAGTAACAAGCAGTATTTGCTGCTAATTGCTCTTGCAAATAGCAAGAATTCATTTTTCAAATTTTGGAATTCTGGTATATTCCTTTCTCTTTTACATGGGTGCATTCCCAGGGACAGGCACGTATCTCCTCAGCACTTAATGTGTTTTTCTGGTGCTGTGTTTGGAAGGAAAAGCAAACTACCTGTGAGATTTATTGTGAATTACTTTGTAAACAATCTTATTGAGTCTTGCTGTGCTAAGGGATGTGTATGCACCTGTTTGTTTAGGAGAAGGCACTGTCTAAATCTGGGGTTCATAATTGGTTGTTGCAGTAAATGTTGTCTTAAAAAATCTATTAGCCAGAAATCCTTACAATCAGTCCTTTGAAGGTGGGTTAAGTTGGAGTCTAATACTGTCCTTTTAAGAAGAAGGAAGTATGGCATTCCGTGTTGGCATTTTTGAACATCGATACACAGTAGGCTGAATTTGAAAATACCAGGGAATGTATGGAACAAGTATAGATCACATTTCCTGATTTGGATTTTAAACAAAATCTCTGGTTCAGAAATTGTTAAGAATAATGATCTAAGCCAACCATAACCTCCTAAGCATACATTTTGTTAACCTTTGCAACTTTATCTTCCTCCTCCTCCTCCTTTCTGCTGTGTTTTCAAATTCTGTAGACCTTTCTCAGTTCTGGGTTTCAATACAGCAAGGCCTTGGGACATACATTTCATGAGAACCTATGTCTTATTAGGATATGTGGTAGTTTAAGGCCCACAAAATGTTAATGAATTTTAGATTTCTGAGGGTATTAACACTTTGGTATATTTAGCCCAAGTCTCTGAAGCAAAGGCTGACTGATTTCTACATTCCACTAGCATGATAGAGACCTATTCCTGGCTGGAGCCTCTTAGCTTAACAAATAATAATTCAAGGCCAATGTTGGCCTTTTCCAATTACCACACTAAACCAGATAGTTCAAGTAAAAGAGCAAGCTAATTGATACTCTTTGAATCAGAGCTTATGGTGTGTGTTTCTATATCTAGTGGTTTTGGAAGGCTGAAAAGCAATGCATTTGTGTCTGGTTTTGGAAGGCTGAAAAGCAATGCACTCGTGTTTGGATGTAAGCAAAATTAAAAATGCCTGTTTGAGAGCTTAAGGTATCCTGATATTTAAACTTACAGTGACCTCTCAGCAGCACAAAAATAGTCCTTTAGGAAACATATTTATGTCAGCCACTGCTTAATCTGAACAGAAGGTGAATTCCTTTTAAGCTTCTAGAAGTATATACCCAGTACTGGCCAGCTTTAACAACACATCCAGGAAATTAAAGTTGATCTCTGTCTTAGCAAGAGGGGACAAGAAAGGTTGGAAGTCATGAGCTTTTAGAGAGGTGAGCTAATTCCTTCTTGCAGTTAGAGGGACTGAGTAGTCTGCAGCACTGGCAGTGTAAAAGGAAGAGAGATGGTTTCTTGGATAAACTATTGCTAAGCCATTCAAGCTGGTGGCTAAAGAGACCAGTGCCCTAAACTCCATCTAAAATCTAGTAGAGCCCAATGAAAAACCTAAAATATCATATAGATCTAATGAGAGAAATGTTGAATTCACACCATTACAAAATATTGAATACATTGGCAGTATTTTCTTTGTCTTGGTGCTGGCATAGACCATGATGGAGAATGGAACATTCTAGAGGAAAGGGCTAAGCCAGTTAACCAAGTTCAAATCATAAAGGATAAGCTTAGTTACCTTGCTGAGTGTGGCACTAAACTTTTTAAAAGACACAGTTCTCTTGGAAAGAAGTGCTTTCATTAGAACAAATCTACCTGCAAGGCTCTCAAGCATCAGGATTTTTCCAACATGCTTGCATCTTGTACATGCAGCCAGGCTGCCATTCAGGCATTTAAATGAAAGGATTATATTTTCATGTGACCAGCACCCATCAGAATTATGTTTCTCCTGGGGAGTTGCTGTCCACTGATCTATTTTGAAAATTTGCATCCTCATTTCATTTTATGTGCCTGGTTGGAAAATTTTGTGTGCTGAGCATTTTCGCCAGCTCTGGGGTCTTGTAACGGTAGTCAGCAGGCAGTTGATAGGAAATATTTGCATCTCATAACAGAGAAAACGTGCAGTGAGGTTTCTTCAAGTGCTGAAATGTAATAAAGTTATTATTAACCCTTTTTATGTTTCCTCTAATATTTTCAGGAGTCAATTATTACTGCAAAACCATTAATAACCTGGGAAATGGCATTCTGCTCCCTGTATCACTTTGGCTCAATCCTTAGAAAACAGAGGTGACTGGAGATCTGAAAAGATCATTGAAACCATTGATATTCATGTAAATTATTGCCTCAGAACATTTGGAGACTGAGTGATCATTACTAATGGGCCTTAAGTTGTTGCTATAGGTGGTTTAAAAAAAGGTATATCCCCTGTATGGGTACCAGAGCTTACAAGGCAACTTACAATGCCTAAAAAGCTCATGCTCAACCCTGATGCAGTTGTGGTAAGGTATTTGGAGAAAACAGAGTGGACTTGTGTCTATAGCTCTGAACTCAGACTGACAGAACCTCTGTGAATTCTGGAGCCTGTCTGGGTGGCATGAGACATTGTACAAGATATAAATAAACATGTCACCTTGGGATTCATAATTTAATTTTTGCATGCTGGCTGCAAAGAGTAGGAGCCTTGCTATTTTCCTATTGCCTTTGTACTTGATAGCTATTTTACAGCTTGAAATGACACACCAGTGTTATCTTTTGAACTCCAGAAATCATCTTTCTGATGCCAGAAGTAAGGCTTTTCTGGCATGCATCTACTCCTGGCAATGGGACACGTGGTGACTGCCAGTACCAAGGGGTTAAGGAGCAGTGACAATAAGCAGATGCTAATGCAGGAAAGATATTTTAGTCTTCTCATTAAAATAAGTCATTTCACTGTCTTCATGGATATTTGCACAGTTTTGCTTTTCCATTGTTAGTCATAAAAGGTCAGTTCATGGAAAATTAAGTTAATAGGGTCAGTGCAATTTGATGAAAACTAGTTTTAGTTTGTGGCTTAGAAAAGATAGAGGGTAATGCATCTGATTTTATGGGCTTTCTTACATCTGTTCTGAATATAACTTCTGTTCTCTTATTCTAGGATACATATAATAACCCTATAATTTACATCACTGAGAATGGGTTTTCCCAAAGTGACCCTGCTCTACTTGATGACAGTCAACAATGGAAGAGTTTCAGGCTGATTTTACAGGAAATTTTAACAGGGAACATTTAAAATGATGAAAGATCAATTGTGCAAACTTAATATAATTTTAATTTGTGCTTATTTGCATTCAGAAATGACCAATGATTCCTGAAGCTAAAACTCATGTAAAACAGAGTAAAGTCACGTGATTAGAGAAAAAATGTTTAGCTGAAAGGAAAGCAAGTAGTTTTAATCCCTCTCTCCACATCTTGGTGTTGAAATCAATGAAAAGGTGCTCCATACATGCTTTATTTCTAAACTCAGTTTTGTAAGGTCATAGCTCTTCATTGAGCAAAGCTACCATGTTCAAAAGTGTTTATCATTTGTACTTCTCATTGTGAAGAGTGTAAAGTTGAGTGCACCTAAAAAACTGACCATTGCATCTCGTAATAACTTCACAGAATACAACATCCCCCACGCAGTGAGGTCTGTGTAGCAATTAATTCCTGTGCAGGGCCATTAAGTTATTATAGCTCAGACTCTGCGTTTATGTCAGGGTGGCCAAAACAGTTCAGCGCTGGTGAAGTTCTGTTTTTATGCTTTACCTATAGTTTTTATATTGGTCCAATTTCCAGTCTTCTGGAAATTCCTTCCTTTCCTTTCTCCTGTTAGCAGTATTCTCTGAGGTGATTTACAGGAAGTAGATCTCACTGTGTATCAAGTGAAATGTACTTTAAGATGCAAGCTCATTTAGATAACAGCTAGTGTCCCTGTTATATTTGTCCAAGGTAGTCACAATCATGAAGGTCAGATCATAGTTCAATACTTTTTTGTAGTAATTTTTCCATCATCTTTGTTCCTTTTTGCATTTGCTGTTTATATTCTTTATTTTATCCTTACTTTTATTCTACCCTTATATATTCTTCCTTCTCACTTAAAATTGCAATTTAGCCTTGTCATCCATGCCAATTAACTTTTTTTCTACAACTAAGTAGAAGATGCAAAGGACTATTTTCTGGCACTGAAACCAAGTGGTAGGGCCTGTTTCTATCTGAAGCAGTGAGACCATCTACCACCTGCTTTCAGAGGACACTTCCTGGGCTGTGCCACATCTGCTCCCAAGCCACGTCTGGAGAGGAATAGTTGGCATTGGACAGCAGTTTTATCATGGAGTTTTGTTTAGCTATAAGTCTGTAGACAAGATATCTGGATTAGACTTTCTCTGAAGATGTAAAGAAATGAATAAACGTTGGATCCTCACTGTTTGATGAAATGAAATTAATTTACCAAATCTAGCTGTTTTACAATGTTTTACAATGTACAATGGCTGATCCTGTAGTGAACATTCAGGGTAAATCTGATGAATCACACTTTAATGCATTCATTGACACAGTTCCCTTCATGCATATGGAGGAATGAAGGGGACTAACTTGGAGGTAAATGCTTATATGGGAGACATCAAGACTTGAGTAAAATTAACCTTTTCCATTTTTTCAGTCCAACATAGCTTTTAAACATGCATGTGGTCTGACTGTAATCAGTGCAACCTTACACAGGTTTAGTCATATATGCTGTTGTCATTAAGTTGGATTGAGCTCATAATTTTATCCAGTAAAAAGCATGGTGGAATTCTTGCTGAAACAGATCCTTCTGTGCAAAGATAATATAGCTATTAAATCCATCAGCTGTAAGACATTCTATGAAGAAATGTCAGTAACATTATCCCCATGTAACTTCTCTCCTGCTACTCTGTGTAAACAAATTGTCAAGGCCACTCCGTACCTACTGACCCACGAATGAGCAACCCATTTCAAGTTTTCAGCTCAGATTGATGCAAAGCAGGACACTTGAAGATGTTCACTTTATTCAATGCTTAAATGCTTAACCATTTATTAAGCGTTACATGAAGCAGAACAGTTTAATTGCCTTGCATACAGTGTCGCCTCTACAATAATTCCTTATCTTTTGAGCTAACTTTTGAAATTATTAGTACAGGCTCATTCATGCAATGGGCTCTGAGTCATGACAGGAGCCTGTGTGGGTTCTGCTGTGGAATTTGGACATGTCTACTTACTGTTTTGGCTAACCAAGGAATAAATATGCTTGACTACAAAGAAGAGTATACCTACAGTTTGTTACTGCACATGTGAATAGAAATATTTTAGTCTGTTGTAATTTAAATGTTGTAATTTTATCTTTTTTTTTTTTTATTAAAAACTCTCCTAGGTTTTAAAATATATGTTTACATTAATTATGTTAATTTTGTCAGCCGAAATTTCCAAAATAATAAGGGTCTTCCTCTTAGCTTATCTTAGAAAGAGCTATGCTCTAGTACTCTGAAAATCAGATACTTCAATGCCTCTCAGGCTATGTGTCCAAAATTTCTAAAATTTTTACTATCATCAGGTCTATTTAAATTACATGATTTTGGAGGGCAGGAGCAGCTCTGAGTTGTTACATCAACCTTCACCCACTAAGACTATGATTATGCATATGGATAAGTAATAAAACCTCTGTATCCTACCCCTATGCTGTCAGAGAAAATTGAGGTTTTTATTTTTTAGTTAGTTAACAAGACCAGAAAGAGCTATGTAAATATGAACTAGGAAATAGAGAGTAAACAGCATGCAGCTACTATAAATCACATCATTGCTGTTATAGATGGGTACAGCTGCTGCCATGTTGCTTCTGCAATATATGAATAGATAAAAGCATCAATATTTTAATAAATGTGGATATACATATTTAGCACCTCTACAGAGCCATAAGCATGCATGGTGCTTTGCAGATAAATGAAAGTGATGTCTTCTTATCCTAAGGAACTTAAAATTTAATTTAGATACAATGCATGAAGAGATGACAAACAAAAAGCTGGCTGAGAGGTAAAAAGAGAACATAGGTCAGAGTAGTGAAATGCTTTTTATTACAACTGCTCCTCCTTAATTTTATGTAATGTATGTTAAGGATGACACCTAGATGAAAGATCAAGGCTGCCAAAAAAAAAAAAAAAAGGTAGTTGAAAGCACTTAGTTTTGAAAAGTGGAAACTTCTAAAAGAGGTAATGTAGTTTCATACAGTCTATGGAGAAGAGCAGTGCAAATATGGGTAAACTATTGCCAGAGGCAGCTGATGGAGAAGAGCAATGAAGTTATTCCCTAATCTGTCTGGTAGGAGATTATTAATAATGCTGATGGGGAGAAAAGAATGAATGAAATGAATTTTAGGTTGCAGAGGGCTGCAAGAAGTAGGCACAAGAAAGTAGTAGAACTAGAAAGTAAAGAAGTTGAAGATGATGTGATGTGATATGAGCAGAGGCAAATAACAGGGAGATCAGCAAGAATAAATGTGAACAAGCAGAACTAGATTTGGAAGTAAATAGGAAACATATGAACATTTAATTTGGAGTCAGCTAGAAGGTCAGCAGTAAAAGATGCAGGGCAAATAGGAGAAATGATTGTGAGGAGAAAAGGATGGGTAAAGCTTAAGATTCAGATGGTGTTAATTCTCTCCTTAAATATGCTTGAATGAAGCAGAAGAGAAAATGAGATACAGAGAATGCTGACTGGAATGGGAAGTGCAGAGCAGAACTAAAACTGACAGTAAGCAAGGTGGTGCAGTTAAGAAGATTTTAAAAAATTGAATCTTAAGTTAAATGCAGTTCCTTCTAGACAGATTTTTGTGCCCTTTTTCCCTCAGACTTCTAAGAATTGTTATAAACCCCTTTATATATTGTTGTCACTCTACACTTCGACCTTGCTCTCATGAGCTAACCATTTAGTCTGTGTTGTAGATACATATGAACCTGCTTTTGCTGCATTCCCATGCACATAAAACAGTGAAGTCATAATACAATACTGTAGTCCATGAAAATATGATTTATTGTTAAATTAAATATGGATGTCATAATGTGAGCCCCTCGGGTCAACTATAAGCTTGAATGTTATTGAAAGAGCTGCAGCAGCAGCTCTGTTTCTTCATTGCTGCTGACAAAAAATGCCTCTACAAATAGAATACAACAATGCAGACATATTAAGGAGTCTCTGAGATGTGCTGTCCCTGGCATAACATTGCCATGTGACATTTTCAAGAACTATAAATATATTGACTGCATTATAGTGTAAAAGTTAAGAAGCTTTGCAGTAGTCACTGCAGAAGCATTAAAATCAAGCTGAATTTGTTGTGAATATTAGGAGGGATTCAAAGCTTTAAAAACCCAAACTGACCCGAACAAAATAAACAAATGAGAAACCCTTAAAATCATAAAGGTATAGCTAGGATAGGGCAATATTTTTATCAGTTTTTAGTGTAGTTTTTAAGGGTCCAGAATACACAAGTATGATTCCGTAAAGTTCCAGTTAAATGCCAGTATTCTAAGTTCACATCATGACAAGAATACTCACCTAATTTCTTAGGAAAGACGTCTGAGACCACCTTAGACAATAGAAATTACCACTTTGTAGCAGTATTTTCTCATTAATGAAAGTTTGTACCCCATTTTTTCACATTAATCCTTTAATCTGAATGTTTTGACATGCAGAACTGAGCACTTTTTTTTTTTTTCAAACTCCTAACCAGCAGTTTTCCAGAGCAAAATTATGAAGGAACATCTTTCTCCAAAATGCCCTGTCACCTGCCTTCAAAAGTATTTCCAGTGAAGAAAAAACACCATTGTGAGCTCCTATTGGGAAAATTTCTACTGGAATCAGGGTAATAGAAGCCTGGCCAGTACAGCAAGAGAAGAGGATCTCTGAAACACAGATATGTGAGTGAATTTCTTCCTTGCCAGTGTCTTGATTTTGATTGAAAAAAAATGAATTAAAAGGCTGATAATGCAGTAGCTGCTAGATGTCTGTGGGCTGACCAGATGGTCCCTGGGGAAGGGACTGCATTAAGGCACGGGAGCTTCGTGTGCAGTGTTAGAAAGGGGGTAGCTAGACTGAGTGGTGCAGCAGTTTGTTGAGGTTGTTGGGAACTGGGATGTAGGCAGTATTTCACATCCTTACACAGTACCTGGGATGTGCTTTGATTCAGAAATAACTAGACCCCAGCCCCTAGTGAACTGTTAGTTTTCAAAAGCGTTAGCGACTGCAGCGCAAGAATAGCTCCTGCTCTGTAGAGGAGAGATAGTGTGTGGGAGGCTTTAGTTACCTCAGAGAGGATAACCTAAGTAATTAGGCACTGTAGATGTTGTACTACTGCTAGATAGCTCATGATTAAGTCCCTGCTAGAACCTTCTTTGGGGTATTAGTTTTGGTACAGACATACCATTTGCTTTGCTTAGCAGTATCACTGCATTGTTGAAGCAAAATTCAGGAGTCTTCAGCTTTGCTGCTGGTTGCCTTAGTCATGCAAGCAAAGACTGGAGATCTCAACAACTAACCAGCTTCTGATTTCCAAATCACATCTATGTGGAAAGAAAGTTAGAGGCAATTATTGCTCACCTGCACTTTAGAGACTTCCACAGGAAATTATTTGTACATGTACAATGTAATCCCTACATCAGAAGTAGCTACTGTAGTTTTTTTGATTCTGCTTTTTTATTGTACAAGATGAAAGACAATGACAACTCCACTGAAAAAAAACCCCCTCACAAATAAAAAGGAGGGATTTGGGCCTTTATGATGAATAAACAGACTTTTATGAAAATTCTGAGTTTAAATTCATCAGATGTGAATAGCACATAACATCATTGGGTTTATGAAAATTCTGAGTTTAAATTCATCTGATGTGAATAGCACATAACATCACTGGGCTTGATATCAGTTTTAAGCCATGTGCTTCATTTGGATTTACCTTTCAGGAGTAAATGTGTTGAATCCACAGAGGCACATCATTAAAAAATACTGTGGTAGTGTTGTGTCTTTGAGACAGCTTTTAATTTATATCTCCCCTTTTTAAGATAATTCAGTTTTAAATAGCTTGGGCCCATTAAGTGCATTCTAAATGCCTTTCCTAGGATTATGTACAGGATCACTAATAGCAGAAACTAAGTTAATGTGTAATACAGTTTGGCTAAGCTTTTCCATATAGGCATATATCTTTCCTGGGCTTGAGAGATAAGTCCAGTTTATTAGAATAAACATCTGTATTTAGATACCTATCACTTCTTAGTCCCAGATTTATATTCCAGAAAATGAGATTTTGCATTTTAATATACAAGAGGAAACATCTTTCTTCTTAGGGCAGAGCTCATTATCAAAAATGTTATGAAAATTTGTTCAAAAGGTATTAGAAAATTAGAGAGAAAGCCATTAAATGTTGTAGTGCTGGTACAACTTTTATCCCAAGATGTTCATATGTTTCTGAGTATTTTCCATGGGAAGTATTTTTGCCCTGCTTCTCATCTTTCTGTCTAAATATCTGCTGTTGGCAATTTAAGTAGATGGACCTGTGATATGATTGTCCTTATGTTCATTGGACAGTTACTGAAGAATGGATCTTTTCCAAGACACATTTTTAGCAGTGCAAATGGGAGAATGAATGAGAAGATAAACTTAGTTAGGGTCTGCTATATTAAAAAAAACAACTGTGCTTTGAAGTGCTTGGGTGGGTAGCTAATACATTGTTATCCAGCTTCCCAACTAGTTATTTTTCATTATGTTTCTGTGATAATAATAGCTCATCATTTGGGTTCATGGGAGTTATTGTCATTCTAAAAGGCTGAAAATGATGTAAATGCAGCTGTACAGGGAATATTACAATGTCAAACGAAGTAGTGTCATTGCAGTTCTATGTATATGCTGCCACAATGTCAATATAAAAGGAAAGGAGCCATATTGATCAATAGAGCAGAGTATCAGAAGTGATTGGATAAAATGCAAACAATACATTATCTCTTATAGAGTCTTATTAAATAAAAATACAACCTTCAGGTTATAGCAGTGCATTGAATTTAAATTCAGATATGTCTGAGTGTTTAAAGCCACTGCAATTTTTATGGGGCAAGTATATGTTCCTTCAATGCATTAACACATACGTTCAATATGACCTACTTTATAATTGCTGTGGGAGTTTGCCTTTGCATTTTTTGATAGTTCTCTGTTCAGAGTCTCAACCATAGCATTGCATTAGCTTATTTGCATTGAATCAGTTTTGCTAAGGGATCTCCCATTTTTATATAAAGAAATACTTAGCTTCGTTACACAGGGAGTGAAGTATCTCGATCTCAATTTTAAACTAGGGAAATTGAGGTAGCACAAGTTCAGTGTAATTTAGCTGAGGTCAAAAAGCAGATGGGGTAATAATAGGAATAGTACCTGGATTTTTCCGCTCTCCTG
>NW_008685846.1:8548-83801 GCF_000695815.1 Acanthisitta chloris | reverse complement strand
TAACAAACACATTTTCAAATAAACATTCCTATCAGAGAATATGAAGATGTACATGAACGCACAGTATACATCTCTCAAAAACACTAATGGGAAGGTCATCTGCTGAACTTGTATAGTGGCTGGAAATTAAATACAAAATGTTACTATTTCAAATAAATTAAAGACACTTATCCTTAGTGAGGCAAGTCTGATGCTTGAACAGAAGATTTTTGAGGAGTTAATAATTCTATTACACGGTGGAATAATTTGCCCAGAAAAAAAGGTGGATGATTATATTTCTGGGAAATGAAAAATCAAATGATGAAATAGGAAAATAAGCACAAGGCATTATTCTTCTATAAGAATGCTGCATCTATCTGGATATAACACAAATTAGAGTATATAAATTGGAAAAAACCCATAGCTTTTACTTCTTCATGCTAGACTAACAGACCAGCTACATGAAGTTTTCTAGAGCTTCCAAACAATTTATTTTAAGAAATAAATACAAAAAAATTAAGTTCTCAACAGGAGAATTAATTTTATCATGTTTATGAGTGCTTAAAAATTATTTACTTTTGCATTTAATTCTCTCACAATAATGTAACAGCTAAATGTATTTTCCACGTTACTCCCTGAGAGAAGGAACCCTCTGTTGGTGTCACTATTTTACTTTGTAGATGTTACACCTGAAAGTAAAGACCTTCCTGATATTTATAGCAATTCTGTGTTCTATTTTCAAATTGTGCATCCTGGCACATTTACACAGTGTGAAAGTGACTTGGAAGCATCAGAATATAGGACTTTCATAACAGTCTTGCATGGCAGATAAAGTCTGGAGTGAATTGGACTTGTGTGACAAGTGCTTGCTAGCGTTGGGCTCAAGGGGTTAAGGCCAATTTAAGGAAAGAAGAAATTCCCCCTGCAACGGCTGTTTGCAAAACAAGGGAAGAAAGTCTGGAAAGGTTACTGCTCCTGCATCTCACATCATGTCTCCTCTGTTTCAGTATTTAAGAAGCCTTTATGATGCTTCCATGTTAGTCTTCCTTTCTATTCCCTCAGTAACACCACTGGGCGAGACCTAGCAAAGACTTTTGAATTCCTAGAAATCCTCACTGTCATCTCAGCTAAAATGTATTTTTTGCTGTTGATGTGTTGCCTTATTTATTGGAATTCAGGCAACATTGGTCTGGAATGATAAAGTTTATACAGACATTAGCAACAGTTAAGGGAGCTTCAGTAAAGGTTTAACATTGGTATGATAAAGTTTATACAGACATTAGCAGCAGTTAAGGGAGCTTTAGTAAAGGTCTAAACACCAAAGAAAACCTTTGATTTTTCAGGAAGGATCAGCTGTATTTGCCTTAGGTGTCTGAATGTTTCTTGAAAGAAGTCAGAATCCAACAACAGTACTACAGTACTTGGCATTGTTCTTTCTTGGAAGTGTAAGAAATTACAATGATAAAGTTTATACAGACATTAGCAGCAGTTAAGGGAGCTTTAGTAAAGGTCTAAACACCAAAGAAAACCTTTGATTTTTCAGGAAGGATCAGCTGTATTTGCCTTAGGTGTCTGAATGTTTCTTGAAAGAAGTCAGAATCCAACAACAGTACTACAGTACTTGGCATTGTTCTTTCTTGGAAGTGTAAGAAATTACATGAAGCATAATTTTACCAAGTGTTTCAAAATTACATGTTTTGAAATACTACGTGTCCTTTATATGAGCTCTTATTGATTATTTGAATTATTATAAAAAAAAAGAAGTGGTAAACCAATGCTTGTGTTATTGCAGATACAGGGTCAGCACTGACAGTGAAGAGCTCATGCAGTAGATGTTCTGCCTGGGCTAATACCTTCACAGTAGTACACAAACTTCTGTTGTAACAAGTGAAACTGCCGTGCACTTTTCAAGTGTATTTCTCAGCCACTCTGTGTTGTAGAAATCCAATCTAAAGATCCTAAAGGAATGAATAAGCATGGCTGAATGCAGAGCCAGAAAGAAATGCTGTAGTCCTTGCAGAAGGAGAGAAGAGAGTGCTTTTGGCTTCTGCATCTTCTCAAAGTAATTTGAAAGCTCTCTTGGACTTCCATGGCTTTTATATCTGCAACTCAGACTGTTGCCTCTGATCTTAGCAACCAGCTTGATGCTTGCCTGGCAGTCTTTTTCTCATGCGCTGCCCCAGCAGTTATGAGCAACTGGGTGCATAAGTAAACAGTCCCCAGGTTCTACATCCAGTCTTTTACTCAACATCTTTATAAGCTTCTAAAAATTATCTTTCACCAAGAAATACAATTTGCAGAGCTGAGTGGGGCAAAATAATCAGTCTTCTCTCTCAGGTGTTGGTTTTGCAGGGTTGGGTGCTGGTTTAAATACTGGATCTGCATCCTGAGACTTTAGTAATTAAATGCTTTTTTACTAGGTTCATGAAATACCCTCCCCATTTGTATTCTTTTCACAGTTGTGGATTTTCTCCTGTTCCTATTTGACTATCATGGCATTTCTCTTCTTTTTTATTCCCTGCTTGCCTTACCCCCATTAGTCCTGTGTTTTGCAGCAGGCAGATGCTGATTTTCCTCATCCATGTGTAATCCCAATGAAATTTTCATTTTCCATATTTTATAGTCTGCTGCTATTCACCTTTTTAAACACAGGCAATAGGAGTCCAAGGGGGAAGAATTCACTAACCTCCTGGGGAAACTAAAAATGATCATAGTCTAGCAAGTCAGTCTTTAAATGTCCTTTGCCCATTCCACCCTCCCCTCTGCTACTCTTTAAGTATTTAAATCTGCCCCCTACCAGTCAGACTTCCTCACCAGATGGTGCTTTCTGACTAGCTCTGCCTTTCTTCAGAGGATGAATAAGTACGGCAAAGAGCACAAGGAACTGGTGAGACAGCTACTGGAATATTTCATCAGTGCTAGTGTCCACTTTTTTAAAAGGACAGTGAAAAATGGGAGAGAGCTCAGGAAGGAGCTGCAAAAATGATTTGAGGGCTGAAGAAAATGCCTTACTGTGGGCCTCTAAAAGAGCTCAATCTGCCTAGCTTATCAACAAGAAGATTGAGAGGTGACTTGATTACAGTGTACAGGTACCTTCATGGGGAAAATATACTAGGTACTAAAGGGCTCTTTAGTTTGGTGAAGAAAAGCATAAAAAGAGCCAATGACTGGACACCAGACAAATTCAAATGAGAAATCAGAGGTTTTTAAACAGTGGAAGTGATTAAATATTGGCACAAATTATCAGAAGAACTGGATTCTGTACCTCTTGCCTTCACATCAGTGCTGAGTGTAGTTTGGAAGATATGCCTTAGTCAAACACAAGTCTTGAATACATTCCAGGGAAACTAGTGAAATAAAAGAGCCTATGATTCACTGAGGATAAAGCTAGATGATCTTATGATCTCTTGGTTTTTAATTCTATAAATTTTAAAGTGCTGGCTACAATGACTGTTAATAAATCATGAAAAGAAAGTTGGTGAGAGGTGTATTAGAATATTAGACTCTGGTTTTGGGGAAGTAGATCTGTACAAATAAGTATTTTATCAGCCTAAAGACAAAGCTAAAACAAACAAACAAACAAAAAGGAAAGAAGTGATCCAGAGTATATGATTTGAATATTTAGATTATTTGAAGTTATTATGATTTTTGAAATCAGGGCAATTTGAAAATATATACCTCATTTTGTAAAAGAAAGCTGTTTCTTTGGGAAGATTTTGAATCTGAATATTTATGCTTTTCCCAAATCTTTTCACATTGCTTTTTTTTTTTTTTTCTGGATGAAAGAATTCTATCTTTCTCATATCATAATTGCATTTATGGTATTCTTATTTTCAGTGAGAAAACCACCTGAAGTTTTTCCAGGAATACAGGGAAACATGTTCCATACTAATGCTGCTGTTGTTGTTCTTACTCATTCTCCTCTCTGAGAATCATTATCATTTATGCAGGCAGTGCTAGGTTTTTAAATGATGTAATCATATATAGGTGTGAAACAGTAATGGCTTTATCTTTAAAGATAAAGATTTTTTAAAAAAGGTAATTATATTCCACAAATTGTTTTAAAAGTAGAATGTTAATATTATTGTAAGTCTCCGACTTGAAAAGCAATTCCCCTGCCTAATATATATCATTTAATCTCAATATGCTTCCTTCTTTTCTTCCCTATTGCTACTGTTTCCAAGTGCCATGATAGATATTTTCTCTTTCTTTTGTGTTTACTCATTCAGCTGTCGGTAACTGTTTCTTCTCCTCCAGCCATAGACATCACTTAGGCCGTGCATATTTATCTTTTCTCTTGGTCTTAACTCATAATTCATTTTCTCTTGATTCCTTTTGCTTTTCTTTCAGCTCCATTCAATTTCTCACTGTCTAAACAAATCATACCCAGAACATGAGACTGTACTAATAACAAGTGTTACAGTTTGATGGCTGATCTGACAGGTAAAACATGTTTCAAGAAAACTCCGATGCAATTTCAGTCAAGAAAAGAAAAGGCAAGGAGCAGTCTCATATCTAAGGCTGGGGAAGGGATAGAGGAAAAATAGCAATCCAGTGTGGAAGGCAGAGTTGTACGTAGCATGGCTTTGTGGCTGAAGCAGGAAGACAAAGGTCTCAAGTGTGTGGCCAAGGCAGGCTAGATGGAAAGGAGAGGTAAGGAGAATGAGAATGAGGTAGCAATGAACCTTGGCCACATAAGTCAGAAACTCTGCTCTAACCATCATGAGGTATTACGTACAGAAACGTCATGAGCACTCTGCTCTAACCATCATGAGGTATTATGTACAGAAACTTCATGAGATTTTTGCCACCTAGATCTCAGGAGATGCATTCTCACACTTCACATGTTTTACTGGTATTATCTCTCCTCTTTTCACCCCCTTTATAGTGGTATCAGCAGCTATAGTTATCCTCTTTATCTGATCAGCTGCAAATCCGCTCTCCTTTTTTTACATGTATTTGCATGACACTTCTCTCTTCACATTGGCAAGAAAAGTGCCCCACATCAGTGCAGTATGTCAGTCTAAACCACCACCTCTATTTTCTGTGGGTCATGGACCCTCATGATTCAGCCTGGACTTGCCCTCCCTCTGAACATTTTCCCATGTCATAGGCTATTCCCCAGAACCTTGTAAGTATTCCTGAAATTCATCCTAGACAAGTAGAAAGCAAGGACGTAGGGAAAAGGGAATTTGGTATAAAGATTCCTTCTCCTTATACCAAATATAAGCTGAGTGGGTAAAGCACTGAAGTTAGAGAGTCCTTAAGTGAACAGTCCCTAGTCATAAGAATTTTGCTAACAAGGCAACATGCCAACACTAGTGTGTGGGGAGTGGTGGTTTATTTGTTTCTGTGATATCCATTTTTGGTTAATATGGTTTTAAAAGTTAGCTGTGATCAAAGGCTCAAATGTGTTCATGCCTCTTTGCTGGCAGACAGCAGTTTTTGCCAAAGCTCATTCCTGTTTTTCATTTATTCTGAGTGTCTGAATAATACACACAGTACATTCTGTGCATGATCTGTAACTGGAGGTGGCAGTGTTCTGCTACATCCTTTCCATAGTCAGTTTTAGTCATGGAAAGTCCATTTTAATTCTCTCACTCTTAATCTATTGCTTTTAAATAAGCAAAGCGTGTGCACCTGTTTGAAACTTGTAATGGAGAAGATTAATATGATATGAAAAATGTCTTTACTTAAACAAAAAGGTTTTCCAGAACCTTAGGTTTATTAATTTATAAGCAATGTTTATAAATTACATACGAAACATACTGTGGGATAACATCAGTTTTGTGTGCAACAAAGGCAAACCTTGTTCTAACACTGGAGACTTCCTTCTTTGTCACGGTTAGCTGGAAGTGTGAAGATGCTGAATGGTTGCTATAGTTAGGCAAAAGATTTCAGAAAAAAAAAAAAAAGAAAAAAAAAGAAAAAAAAAAGGAAGCTAGACACTGTGAAAACAAACCCTTATTCTGACCCCCTACCAGTAATTACTACAGCACTGCTCCAGAGTTGATCTTTTTTACTTTCCAAGATTGAGAAGCAATTCACTCTGTGGAACAGTGAATACTTTGCTAGTCCTGCAGAATTTGATGAATTTTGGGAGATTTTAGTGGAGCAGAGGAGTTGCTGGAGATGAGCTGAAGGAGACACTTTGCTACAATATCCTGCTCCTTTGCACCGGTCCCAGCTGCAAAAAATGACACTACATCTGTGTATCGATTTTTTTTACCAGCCAAACCACTATATGTACCTGAATCTGTAAAACAACAGAATATTGATCTATTAAAGAAAATGATCTATTTAAAGTATCTATTCTCTTTACTAGTCCAGGGTGCAGAGACATTTATTTGCTAGCACTGCCTGGCATATCTGCAATGCAGCCACCAGTTTGCACCATCTGGGTGTAAATTTAGACCAGCTCCTCCTTAAAATTACCTAAATATTGCTTAAATCTTCCACTGTCAGTTCCCATATATTTATGTGTGTGTAGCCATTTGAAACAGAAGAGCTACTAACAGACAGAGTTGGATTTTTTTCCCAACTAGCAATTTGTTTAACAGGTTTTCACTGCAACTCCTATATTATTTCACTTAAAAGGACACTGTGAATGTTAATTAAAAACATTCATTAGGGTTTTAATAATTCCTTAGAGGCTTTAAACACAAATCTGTTTCTGTACCAAAAATGTGTTTTTTTTCGTGTCTTAATCCATCTATTTTGAGGAAGCCAATGTGTGCTGCTGGACTGCTAATAGTGCTTCTCCTCGTCCTGCCCCTACCTTGCTTTAAGAAAAAGGTATATGTTTGATTGTTGATGAGGAAAAATCACACTCAAATTCAAATAGCTTGTCTTACAATGGGAAGTCTTTACTTCAGGCATGCTTGGTTAGACCATGCTTTGTGTAATGTCAGTGTCTTACAATGGGAAGTCTTTACTTCAGACATGCTTGGTTAGACCATGGTTTGTGTAATGTCAGCTGGGTCTGTAAGCATGATATTGTAAATCTGCCCTTCTGTTACACCACTGTAACCTCGAAGTCTCCATGAAGATGGCATCAGTGTAGCTGGGACAGAATTTTCTAATTTGCCTGAGTGTACATAGGCCATTTTTGTGAGTGGTACTGTTAGGCAGGAATTGTCATCTGAAGATGGCTGAACATGCCACATGAGTAAAATTCAGTATTCCAAAATCAGTGGGAGATTTGCTATTAGTATCAATTAAACCAGAATCTAATTATACATGAATATACACTCCATTGAGTAGGAGGTCCTAAGTCCCTTTATCATTCACAAAAAAGAATGAATATCTTTGGAATCTCGGTGGGTGGACAGATTTTGAAATCCTATTAGGTGTTGTGATTTGATAGTATTTCCTGATTCTTTCTGCATATTTCCATACAGAGTGACATAATTCAAATATTTAGACTTTTGTGAAGTGTGACAATTGTGATGCTGTATGGTGTCTTTATGTCATACATCTGTGTTAGCAGCCCAGATTGTTGCTTATATTACTGGAATTTTGATTTCCTGTTTTTGGTCTTTCTCTTGTGCTGTTTTAGTTTGTGCTGTTGAAATCCAAGTCTCAGTCTAATCTCATTCCATTGTTCAGGTCAATTTTTTCCCCTTTGTGTTTCTGTCACATTTGCCAACTCTGTCCAGGTATGAGTCACAGTAATGCACGATATTAAATTAACGGGTTTTTTATTCTCTGGATTATTAAACATCTATTTAAATCCATATATATCATTTGCCTGAACATTTCATTTGCATGATTTAATGCTTTTTGGTAGTGAGACAGATTCTGTGCATTGTAATATGCCAATTCCAGAACTTTTCAGAAGAGTGTATTTCATAGTTTTCACTTTGTGGTCTACAAGAAATCTTATTTTTTGAATAAGTATTGATTGCAGAGTACAAATGTACAAGCCTTCCTTTTATTCAGAAAGAATGAGCATGGTTGATTATGAGCAAGAGTATTCATCCAGTAGGAAAAGAGTACTCTGACACCTGCAACTTAGTAATTGTCCTGGCTCTAAAATTAGGTAAATGCAAATGCTGATGTGCAGTGACTTCTGTAAATTCAGTAAGAAACACAAGATTCGATATTTTCAGTTTAAGTATAGGACACTGTCTATACTTTTCTATACTATTTGTCTTGTTCTCACAAATTTGTGTGAAATACTTTGGTATTGTCAGCTGCACTGGAATAGCCAATGTCTCCTTGAAAGGACCCCAAAGGGACAAGAGATTAGTCCTGAACAAGTACTCTCAGAAAATACCCCATACTATCATTTTGATAATTATACTAAAGTCACAGGAGGCAAGGGGGATATAACCATCTCTCAGATTAAATAGTTGATGCAGTTGAATTCAGGTTTATCTCAGTCCAATATTTGTTAACAGTAGCATCTTAAAAAGCTGGAAGCATTTCTAAAGACACTTTAAGGCAGGGAGAGTAGAAGGTGATTTTTACAGAAGAGTGACAGGTTGTCGTGGTGGGACACAGTTCAACTCTGAGCATATCTACCCCTTCTCTTATAAATCAACCCTCCATGCTGGTATTCATTAACGGAAATGTCAAGGATTTTGGTTTTCTTTTACAATTGTAAGCTCTACTATAGATTTCTGCACAGTCACAGCTTGAGGTCAATCTCTTTATCCATGCTGGATAAAGGTCTGCTGCTTACCTGTTCTGAATATTCGAGGTCCTGTCCATCAGTGGCCATACCAGGAGCTTTTTCCAATGAAGACTCTGAAAACATAAAACCTGCAGAGTTGTAATAAACAGGTTTATTACGTTACATCCAGGATTTCCCCCCATTATTTCTATTATTAATATGCCATGTAGTTAATTGATAATGTTTGCTTTGATACTTACAAATCTGCTTGCTCTGCAGACTGTAGGTGCTATAAAGTTGTCACTCGCAGAACAATTCTTTAAAAAATGCTGTTCTCAGGAAATTTTTGCTATTTCTCACTACACCTCTTGACTGATCTTCAGCGTTTAACTTTGTAGTGCAACTTGTAATATGAAAGCAAAAAACAGAGGAAAGTGGAAAACACTCTGCAGTACCACTGTTTGAAGTCTCTGAGCAGTCACCAGCAGGCTTTCAGTATTTCATACCTGCAAAGGAGGTCAGCAGGTTACTGAATGAACTTCAAACATGATGATTCAAATCTGACTCAATGTGCTTCAGATGACCTAACATTTACTCAGTATCACCAATTACTAAACTCCTCCTTACCTGCCTTGATGCCCTTGTTGTCTGTCAGATAAGCAATTTATTCAACTGTTTCCTTTCCTGTGAAACTGTATAATTGCATAAGAGTGGATTAAAATGAGATTTTTCTGCCTTATACCATACCCGTTGTTATTTTCAAAATAAAATGTTCCCTATATTTACCAACACAGAAGCTGGAAGAGTAGTCAGATGTGGCCTACAATATGTGATAGTCAGGTTCAAAATTCATCTCTGCTCTTTCATCAGTTTTGGGGGACTGTAAGGAGATACCAGCTTTGCTGAAACCTTGGTCTGGAAAATGACATTCCCAAGTTACTGGTTGCTATAGCTGTACATTTTGGATGAAAATAATTAGAAATTACTGTATAATACATTGCAATAGAAAATCTTTCATGCAGATATAAGCACTACTGTCACAGAGACATAGTTTACCTCCATGGTATAAAGTAAATATTTTTGATAGTGTTACAAATAGTCATCTTGTCATAATGGCTTAAAACTATACTGTATTTTGAACAAATAATCTCTTCTACATTTTTCAGATTTAGTCTCAAAAGACTTTGGCATACACATATGCTAAATATGCTGATTTAGAAAGGAGGTTGGGAATAGCCTTAATGAACAAGTTTTGTAACAAAGAGAACAGGAGATAATACCAAAGGTGAATAAAGGTCAGAGAAAGTTCAATTCAGTCCACTGAGAAAGAACTTGGGTACAATCAGGCAGAGGAAATGGAAGAACAATGACATGAGGCAACGGTATTTTAGAAGGAAATGTTTTCAAGGAGATAGAACTGAAGGAGTGGTCAGAATAACCAAGAGATGTGATTAATCTGGTGATAAAGACAATATCTACTATGGAGAAGGCTGCACATTTATCCTTAGGCATGCAACACTTGGAAGTAAGTGGGTCCAGGACAGCTGGCAAAGACATCCAGGCAGTGATTGGAAAGAGGGAAAAGGGAATGATGATAGAGCATTGAGAGTTGCCAGCAGACACAGGGGAGAAACAGAAGATCCATCAGCACTAACTCTCTAATGCTGTCAGCCAGATGAAGAAACAATAAGTTGATGTCACATAAACCTAAGGGTGGGAGTTTCTTGCGGAGCAGTTAGTGGCCTATGGTGTCAAAGGTAACAGAGCTATCAAGGAAGAATGAGCACAGAGAAATGACCCTACAAGAAATAGGCACTTAATGTGAAGGATGACAAGACAAATTAGATATTTGGCAGTCTACCTAAAGCAACTCCTTCAGCTACTGTGACCACCTACATTGGCAGAATAATTAGAAGATCTTCTAAACACAGTGATAAATGGCCCTGATAGGGGCAGGGAGATCTATGCCTATTTATAAAGTGCCTGTCATCATGGTATCCAGATATCACAGCAGCCAGTTAAAGAAAGATAGTCACTATCCAGTAGTGGAATATTTCTTCCATTATGGTTAGATGTGTTTGGTATAAAAAGATACCCCAAATAAGCAAAATTTTGTCAAGTATGATAAAGCAGAGAAGGCTTGTCTACAGTCATGCGCTGTGTACATCTTCAGGAATAGGAAGTATTCATTCTTTGAAGATGAAATAAAAATATCTTTTACAGAATTTTGTAATGTGACCCTTTTCCTGAAGAAATAAAAAACCAGGATGTCTTGACTAGCCTATGCAGACAAGAGCTACAGCACAACATAACAAGGAGCGTTAAAAAAATTGTGCTTAGGGCTTAGAAATAATGAGCTCCTAATGTGTTTTTCTAATCAAAGTATCAGCATGAAATTCACTGTATTTGGAGACCATTCTATTACCAAGGCAGCAGTGTATCAAAAGTTCACTGTGGATATTATTTTTATGTTTCGTCTTTGAATTGGATTTGCTTTTGCCCCTCCTTTTTAATAGTTTTAAGTTAAAAGCAGTAGAAACAAGAAAAGAGCAGTGCTTATCACATCTGTTCCAAATTCCTTGGGCCAAGAGGCGTCTCTGTCAGTCTCACTTAATCTTTCCATGAAACACCATTTTGAACAGAGGTTTGATACATAAAAGTTTTTTCCCCTCAAGATTTAGGCACATCATAAATCATTAGTTTAGTGCATTGGACAGACAGGCATGTGCTGTAGGCTCCTCAGTGGCTTATTTTCTAATGTGCAGTTCACATATTACACCAAGCTTTTAATGGATTTTATCCAGGCAATATTTTGCTGTCACTAAACTGGAGCCATATTTCCATTACTGAATCCACATAAATGTAGCAGCTGTGGACCCAGTGGTGTTTTTAAGGACTAATTTAGTGCATTGGACAGACAGGCATGTGCTGTAGGCTCCTCAGTGGCTTATTTTCTAATGTGCAGTTCACATATTACACCAAGCTTTTAATGGATTTTATCCAGGCAATATTTTGCTGTCACTAAACTGGAGCCATATTTCCATTACTGAATCCACATAAATGTAGCAGCTGTGGACCCAGTGGTGTTTTTAAGGACTAATTTTTCTGTTTCTCCCTTTCGCTTATGGTAGCAATATCCTTTATTCTTGAGAGATTGGTTTTGGTATTACATTTTGTATAAAAATTATGCATATGTATAATTAGTGACATGCATGCTTGTGTTTCTAGGAATATGGAAGAAAGAAGCAGGTTAGGTTTGGTTTATCTTCTTAGTTAAACCAGTGAAAAGAATCCCGGTTCTCTTCACTTAATTCTTGCCTGGTTTTGATTATCCAGGTTATATGAACACTGTAAATCTTCATGCAATTTCTCTTGGTATTTTTTCCAAGAATAATCTCCAAACAGTTATCCAGGCAATTGTTCCTTGATCATTTTTGTTAGTCTTGTCTCACATTCACCATCATATTTATGAAACAGACAAACACAGGTATGGCCAAGCCTCTGACACATGATACAGGGCAGTGCAGTACAGTCTGGTATTAATGAAAGAACAAAGAACTGGAGGTTTGCTGGAATCTCTTTAAACCATGCCTGACTTATTAAACAAAATCTGCACCACAACATATGTGACACAGAGAAGTCAAGCAATAATGTGGTTATATGAATTTGCTTCATGGCATATGCATATTACTCAAACAGCTATTTGATATTAGAGGTTGTATGGGAGCTAAATCATGCCTGCCACCTGTCTACTGTGCTGCAGAATGGGACTGGGAATTGGTGTGTGGCCTTGTCCTTACTACTCACACAGCACAATTCAGACAGGAACCCCACAAAAGTTGTCATGTTGAGAGGAAGTTGCTGAAAAGTTCCATTTAAAAAAATCCTCAATTTTCTGCCTTACTTAACTTGAATTTCATGACACTAAACCATTACCCAGATCAGGCTCCCAAACCAAACCTGTCTTGAAAAAACTTTAACTGGGAAGAGGGAAGAAACCTGTTTTGTACTCATTAGTTTATGAGACAGAGGTAGAAGGATGCTGTTTTTAACAGACAAAGGTGAAGGAAAGGGAGAGAAGCTTAATGTCCTACTGTAGTCCTCCAACCCACTCTACACCAGAACTTGTGTAAGTGTAGAGAAAGGGAATTGAACAACCTCCATGATTTAAACAATGCTGTATTCGGGTCTGCCAACCTTACTGCCAATTCTTTTTTAACAGCAGGGAAAGACTAATCCCCTGGATTACACAGAAAGAGAGGTTATAAATAGTAAGTGTTGCATTTTGGAGCATTGACTCATTTAAAACTGGAATGTAAAAATGTGAACCCATACACACTCCACATTGAAATTATGTGTTGAATTTTAATTTCAGTCATTTCTTTTGATGTTTTCCAATTTACAGTTTGTTTTCTGTGACCCTTCTGATAACTTTCATTACATACTTCCTCATCCTCAGAGAAATTATGTGAGAAAGAGCAGTAGAAGATTGGAACAAAGCCTCATCTCTTCTAAATGCCAGTACAGTATTGATGAGGGGTCTTGTAGTATCAGCAGCAAGTCACTGCCCTGACTCCTCACTTTCTTTAAAGAAGAAGGAAGAAACAAAGAAAATCTCTCTCAGATGAGTATGTCAGGAGAATTTAATTTTCATGGAGCAGCAGCCTACCTAAGGGCCAGTCCAAAGTAACCCTGATTTAGAAAGGCACAATCTAAGCTGGAGTAGGCAAAAATTTTCAGACAGAAGTATTGCAGAAAAAGTTGGAATTCCATGTCTGTAAGACCACAGAATTGTAGAATCATTTAGATTGGAAAAGACCTCTAAAATCATGGAGTCCAACCATTAACCTATAACTCCCAAGTCCAGCACTAAACCATGTCCCTCAGCACCACATTTACACATCTTTTAAATACCTCCAGGGATGGTGACTCAACCACTTCCCTGTACAGCCTGTCCTGGTGTTTGACAATGCTTTTGGTGAAGGTATTTTTCCTAATATACAATCTAAACCTCCTCTGGTGCAACTCGAGGCCATTTCCCCTTGTCCTACATATAACATAGATTCAAATTTTCTGTTAGCAATCCCTTGCTTTATCACACTCTTACTGTTACTGTAAGAGGTTCATTGTGCTAGCTAAACAGCTGCTGCCTTCTGACTGGAGAGAAAAAAATTGAAGCTATTTTTTTAATGAAAAGGATCTACAATAAGGAAAAGTCATGTGAAAAGTCTGTCACTTCCTTGGGGGGAAAAAAATCACATAGCTCTGATGCTTAGATTAAAAACAAGTTGTTTTACCTTTATACACAATGCTTGCAATCTGCAGCTGTTCACGAAAGACAGGAAGACTTAATATACAAGCAGGTAAGGTTGTTGGCTTTGTTCTTTTCTTATAAAAGATGTATATTTTACTTCTTGGAGTTTTACATCAAGGTGCTGTCCTTGAATCAAGACTTTCTCCTTTTGGCATTTGTGAGGGAGGCAAAGAGGGAAAAGTAATAATATTTTGCTTTTACTTTGAGGAGAATCTTTCATGCTTCTTCTTCAAAGTGATTTTCTAAGACTCAGAGTGCTAAGTATTTTACAGATGGGGGAGGAACTAGATGAAAAATAAGTGCTTTACACTGAGATCTAACACTGATGGTTAATCTTACAATTGCTCTTTCTTTTTCAGTAGCTGGCACATGTCACCTCTATGCAGTTCAGTTTCTCAGGATTTAGGAATCAAATGAGATATGAGCTGCGACAATATTTCAGTATTTGGCCAGCCTCTTTCATAATATTAGCTTCCCAACCTTTCATGCAACTGATGGCAGAGTTGATTTTATCACCTACAACTTGAGGTTTCATGGACCAATTACCTTAGAGGACTAAAAAAGCTGTGGATACTCCACCCCTGGAAATGTTCAAGGCCAGGCTGGATGTTGTGCTGTGCAACCTGATCTAGTGGAAGGTATCCCTTCCTGCAGCAGGGGGTTTGGAACTAGATGATCTTTGAGGTCCCTTCCAAACCATTCTATGATTTTATGATTGTTTGTATGTTAGAATGAGGTTGCAATGGTTCTTCCAAGGAGAATCAGGCTTCTTATTTGTGTAGATTATAGTGTGATCTCTAAAAACTCCCAACCTTGCTCCTAAATCAAAGTCACATTGAGCCTTTGGTAATTTTCTGGCAAAGAAACCACTATAACTGTCTTGCTTTAGTGACTAAAACTGGCCATGCCAACACATTAAACTGGATCTTCTGGAAAAATATTAATGAAGGTAAATAGTAATAATTTTTGAACTGTTACTGATAGGTTTTAATTTCACTTTTTGTTCTTTTGAATTTTTAATTGCTCAGCAAAAAGTTTTAAATTATGCTTGTTTAAAAATAATATGTTACATACTTTTATCTGTGTCTCATAGGTTGTCTTGTTCTATTTTCTAACATACTGCTCATTTACCTTTCTCTCCTGTGTTTCCTATGAGACAGTTATACTCTTTCTTCTAACTAGGACAACTGAGCAGAATATAATCTATCCTATAAAGGATATTTGCATGTTTTACAACAGGACAAATGGGCAATGCATTTTTCTTTGCAGAAATTAATATTCGTTATTGTAAACAATATAATCCATCATGTTTGGTCTATGTGGTGAAGTGAATATCCTGATAGTTAGTATGAAAGCTTACTGAAAGTACAGTGACCATCTGCATCTCTCTGTTGGGCTTTAAAGGCCAGTTCTCCCTTCTAAAGATTTATAATACAAAGGGCAATTCACTAATTAGTACTGTAAATTAGTGTTGCCATGAGGTTAAAAAAAAAACCTAACAGCCCCTGCAGTATTTCAATTAATGTTATTTTTAATTGCTTGTATTAGCATTTGAGAACAAGATTGATTAGCTTTTCACTGTCAAAGAAACCGAACTTGAAGCTCTTAAATACTGAAATGGAAGTTGTTAATTATACTTAAAAATCCATAGATACTGTACATGGAAATCTGGAAGGTCATCTGAGTACCAAAGAGGGTATGTTTCTGTTCTGTTTAAATAAAAATTAAAAATGTTTGCATAGAGCCACATGTATTTCTCATGCTCTCTACTAATTGATCACGCAAATTAACATCTCCAAAATCACTCTAAAAACAAAACAGCTCTAATAGTGCATCTGTTTATAGAAAGTAATTTTAGAAGTTGTTTAACTTTAAAGTGATTAGTTAATTCTCAATTTGTGATTAAAGTGGCAAGACCTGAAATTTCTCCTAAAGCTGTCATGAGTTTTCCTCTGTCAACTCTAATTCAGCAAATAGTGGCTGTTTGCTAGGAATCAAAGGCTAGCTCCAAGACAGGACTTGGGCTACTTCATCCCCAAGTTCAAGGTCCTACCTGAGACAGATTTAGAGACCTGAGAATGGGACACAGAAAGGTCATCAAGCACAGCAGACATCTTCCAGTAGCAAGCAGATAAGGATCCTGAGATGAGCTGTGCTGTGTAGCACATTGCAGAGCTGCTTGTGTCCAACAAGGTAGCCACAGGCTGCTAATCTTTCCAGGATACATATGTAGTTGTTATTTAAAAGGGCCTGTGAGAGGAGTAATCTGGGAAGTAGAGCACCTGGATACATGTCCTTCTTCAGATTGTAGGAATTTAAACACATCACCCATCTCATGGGGTTATATATTAACAACCAGACCATTAAGGAGAGTGGATGAACGGAAAGACAAAGGTTTTTCCGTCTAATCAGGCCACTGAAGCTGTGCTGTTTTGGTTAAGGTTTGAGCTTGATGATCTTAGAGGTCTTTTCCAACCCTAATGATTCTATGATTCTATTTTATGAAGACATGAGTGATCTGCTAAACCTAACTATTTAGCCTTGTTTAGTTCTGTAGCTCCTGAATCCTGACTGTATTTGAGAAGAAGAGAGGTATCTTTTCCAAGTATATAATTGCTGGCTGTAGCCCTTAAGCACTTGCTTAAGTTCTCCATAGTTAATGGGGCAGAATTGCAGTTGATGTGCAATGTTAGTTCTTCATGAAGTGCATGCAGAGGTCTGCTTCCTTAGAAGACACTTGGATGTGTGCTTCAGAGCTTTGCTGAACTGGAACCTTTAGCCTAGATCACAAATGGAGTGGAGCATGTAGTTCCACTTCTGTTTTGTCAGAAGCTGGGCTGATCAAAGAAAGTGTTCTGTCCTCAGTCTCTTGTTCCCACCACTCACTTGGCTTGTCAGGCACATACTTTGTTGAATAGGATTATCTTAGCTACTTATGTGGCCCTTTTTTCCCCCAGCCCAATTATTTTCCAGCCAGATTATCATGGATAGAGGATTGTAATCATCAACCTATGGATAAAGCAGGCATACTATTTCAACTTCTGCTTTGAAAGACAGTGGAAGTTGCTACTTTTGGTACCTTGATCCCTTTGCTTTATTAAGGCTCTGAGATAGGTTTGCTGAGATATCATCTAACTGTGGATTCTTGTTGGCCTTAAGCATGGGACAGGTACCAGAGAGAACTGGTGCACACTGGGACGCACAACAAAGTACACCTGTCAATGGATGAGAAACTTCAATGGTTATCTAAAGTTGTGGCTCTTAGGAAATTCATGTCTGTAGCTTAGGTAGCAGCCAGGTAGCAAACTGGAAGTCTGGCTGGTACTTCAGATCTTTCTAAGTGCCCTTTGATATATATCTTACATGTAAACAAGGAGGAGCTGACTCCTACCACTACAGTAGCAAAGTGGATATTGCCTTGGCCACAAAGACCACAGTACTAATGGACAACACTGTCCCAACTTCCATGTGCTCCCTCTTTCTCTTGCCATTTGAGACACATCCCCTTGCTGACCTCATTATTCATCTCATACATTAAAAAAAAATACTGCAGATTGTAAGTAATTATATACTAGCTATTCTACAGTAATTGTAATATGAAGAACCTGCTGCCTGACTTCTTACTGCTTTACATCTTCTAACTAGATAATAGTAAAAAGTGAAGGATGCCAAAGAAAGGGAGATTAAGATGGATTAAAATGAAAATTAAAAATTAGATGAATATAAATGAAATCTGATATTTTTCACTGTTAGGAAAGCAGAACGAAACCACATTTTAACTGAAAATTTCACTTGGAAAAGGATTTTTCAGCTGAAAAAGCTTTCATACAAAAAAAAATCAGCAACGTGTGTCAAAACAGTGTGTCAACTCATCAGAGGACCAGGATTTTTTTAGAGGCAATTAGAAGGTATATTTTAGAGCTAATTTGACTATCTAATGAGAATATCGCAAATGAAGTGATTCAAGATAGCTCAAGTACTAGTGATCAGAGTTTGTCAAGGTCAAAAGTCTCAGATATTAATATTTATATATATATAAGTGGGCAAATGGTTTATTCACAGTTAATCCTTTACAAAAACCTGCAATGTAGTGACCAACAAGGCATTATTATACCAATCCCTTCTAACATGCTGTTGAATTTCTAACTGCAGTACACATGTGAAAGACAACACTATATTTAATTCCTGGAGAAACAGATGATAAATCAAACTAAATGGAATTAATAGTGCCTGATTACTAGTTATATACTTCACCTGGAGTATCATATTCAGCAGTGATCACCATACTTTGGGATATAATTGCTCTTCATGGCTTATAATACAGAGCCTGAAGTACAATAAACCTTAGAGAAAAACATTAAAGAGAGAGAGAGTAAAAACAGTGCTTTATTTTTAATATTTGAATGCAAAACTTGAGGTTCAAGGAAATCACCATGCATGGCATTGTTAAGAATCTTTAGACAATGAATTATGTGACTGGTGTAAACACATTCTGCTGATCAATGAAAAGCAGAAGTAGCCTTAAAATAGTTTAATTTCTTTTTCCCTATAGGGCTGTGACTTTCTGGGAATGTGGTACTAAGGCTGCTTGAAAAGTTAGGCTTTCTAAGAAAAAATGCTTCACAGTATGGCATCTTTAACTTGACTTATTTGTGTTGTAACAGTGTTGTGACATGATTTTTGGTTGAAAAGGAAGAAATATAAAATATTTCATTCCATTGAAAACTGCTCTAGGTATACACAATCTGTTTCTTCTTAACCTGTCATATAAATCAGCTTAGAACAAACCAATGGTAGAAATTTGACAAATTTCCAAATGGACATTGCCAAATGCTGGATAATTGGTACATGGTACTTGAAGGCTTAAAATGCAGCTGGAGACACCAGGCTTCCTGAAGAGTTTACAAAATTCATGTTACTTATTTGAAAATATTTTGTTTTACTCAAAAAGTGCCTCTTGAGAGATTGATAAGCTATTTCCTAATTTGTTATGTCAGTGAGGAGATTCAGTTAACATCTGTGTCTTGTTTTATCTATTTATATAGTGGGGAAAATGTCTACCTCGTTATATCTGTAATCAAAATCTATTTCTCTATGGCCTTCACTTAATATGTAAGTACCAACGTGCTGTTTCACAAGTGCACAAAATCAGACTGAGGGGACATTAGTGATAAACGTTTTTTTCTGCTTTCTCTTCATTAAAATTAAGGATACAAAAATAGTTCCTCAGGCTAGACTTAAAGGTTAATTTCCAAAGGGCTTTCTAAACTCATTGCTATGTTAGGAGAGATAGTCCAGCACTTAAGGATGTGATTGGCCTTCTAATCTCTGAAATTTTATGTATGTAGCCCTAATTTTTGCAGACATTTACTTCTTTTTGGCTAGTAAGTAAGAGGTGATCCTTTCTTTGTTGGCTGTGCCACTGAGTGCAATGATCACAGCATGGCCATGTGGGTTCTTTAAGCTTCAGAAAGAATGACAACCACCCAAAGAGGTAGAGGAAGCTAATCTCACCATCTACAAAACTACAGAGAGAAGGTGCCAGAGTGCATTCTTGCCTCTTTTACAAATGAAACAACAGCCAGACCTTTCCTGTAGGATAATTTTGCTGGTTTTCTGTCCAACAGTGGCATCCTTCTGCTGAGAAGCTGTTGCTTTCAGATTTTGCCTTGCCAACTGAAAGAATGCTCTTCTAAAGAATGAATGTCTCACAAGTTCTACTGTACATATAGAGAGTGGGACATGAGGAAGATGTCTGCTGAATATTTCTGCTAGTTGAATTAGGAGCTAGAAGCTCACTTTAGGTATCCAGTCTCAGGCCTTTGCATGCAGCAGGTTTTACATAGCTTTGTAAGTTAGTGTCAGACAGAACTGAAAACATGGGTTTTTTTACCACTACATCAGAAATAAATGGGTCTGTGATGGGTATTCTATATTATATTTCCAGTTTCTTGTAAATGTATTTTTATGGCATACAGTTCTTATTACTTTAATGGAATGTGAATTGATTTGCTTGCACTATTGAAATAGTGAGAGTGCAGGTCTGAGAATGATGTTTCTTGCAATTTCATTTTTTACAGTACAGTAGGTTACTGAAACACTTCTAAATAATACAAGTTTTTATAAACCATTCTCACATAATCTTTCCAAATGTCAATCTTTACCTTATAAATTATATTTAACACTCTTAGGACTGTCTTTATTGAAAGACAAAGGTACACTTGTCTGAAGACACTGAAAGCCTTCGCACACCACGATATCACACTCAGCAAAATATGAATCCATTTGTAAACTTTTTCACACAAGAAGTTTGCTACATTATCATGCTGTACAGGACGTGGTTAGCAGCACTGGTTTGTTCTGTTGCACTTTTTCTATTGCACTTGCTGTTGCAATTCCTGTTGCACTGTAAGCATATTATGTACTGTGTAGGTTAAGACTTGGTAAGTCCAACGAGAACCTTTCTTCCAGAAATGGTGTGATTCTGTTATCTAGATAGAAGATTTTATGGCAAGAATGCATGATAATAGCCTTCTTTAGGCAATGAAGAATACAGAAGTCTGTTACTGATTTTCTATTGCACTTGCTGTTGCAATTCCTGTTGCACTGTAAGCATATTATGTACTGTGTAGGTTAAGACTTGGTAAGTCCAACGAGAACCTTTCTTCCAGAAATGGTGTGATTCTGTTATCTAGATAGAAGATTTTATGGCAAGAATGCATGATAATAGCCTTCTTTAGGCAATGAAGAATACAGAAGTCTGTTACTGAAGTTTACTTGATAATAGCCTTCTTTAGGCAATGAAGACTACAGAAGTCTGTTCCTGGAGTTTATAGAACTTCCTTAGTAAATTTTTGTGTTAGCAGTAAATTTTGGGTCGGATACTAATTTGGTGCATTAGGAAATGATGCCAAAGCACACTTTTGTCCTTTTCATGAAAATGTAGACAATAAAGTCTACGTATCACTGCTGTGGCAAGTTGACATCCAACAAGATTTATGCTATTTGAAAATCCTGTTCTTGCTGAATGCATTGCATATGTAAGTTCACTGCAATTTACTTGGAACTTTGCTGCTACAAATAATGTTTTGATATGACATGAAATTTATTTAATATGGTACCTCATTTTGAAATATATTCATTAAAAGTCTTGAATGGAGAAAAAAACTGTCAGCATAAATGGTGTTCATTTTCAGTGTGACAGTATTCACAAGTCCCAAGAAATAGAAGAGTTGAATAGATAATGTCACATATCATAGCATTATTCAGATGGTGTGATCTTTTTATTGATTGGACAGCAGTTGCAAATTTAGAGCTTATGCTACATTTCACTAATATCATGACAATGAAGAACATGAGCAATGATCTGTCAAATGTGTGAAAATTGTGCCATGAAAGTAAATAAAGACACAGTTTATAATTCTCCAAAAGGAAAAGGATAACATTTGTTCTGGCATTAAGCAATAATGAAACAGAGGCTCTGCTTTGTGCTTTACACATAAAATGGGGTTATAATGGAAGAGCAATTCTTCCATTACTGATATTATGAAATAGCTGAAATGTTTTGCTTCCCTGTAGTGTAAAAAAGCCTCTTCTCAAGCAGACAAACAGAGACAACTGTATTGAAACTGCAGTTTGTAATCTTTGTGCTATTATTTAACCTTTAAGACAGCAGGCATTTTTTCCTGTTTTTGTTGTTATAAATACTGCTGGAAGCTTTTTTAATAGCATTCTTTCCTTGTGAAAAAAAATAAAATCAAACTTGGGTCATATGTGAAACACTCATTGTAGCTTGATTCCAAAGGACCTGAGTAACGATTTAACTGAAATTCTTAAAGCATCTTTCATCAAATAGTCTGGGAAGTCCCCAGACATGGAATAATTAAATGAGTAATATCTCATATCATAGTGTTATTTGAATGGTGTGCATAGTGATACATCAAGGAACACAAGTGTAATTTGTTGCCTATCTTTGTATTCCATCCCTCCCAACTAGAAGGGGCAGACAAGGGAGCTATTCAGGTGTATGAATATGGATGCTCAATGGCATTTAACATGCTATAGGGTATTCCTATAAATGTCAATCCCTGTCTATCCCTGTAACTGTCACTCTAGAAAGGCACAGGTCTTTCACAGACCCTCTTTCATTTTTGCCAGCTCCATGGAGATGTCTAGAACGCCCTGGATCCTTACAGTGGCACTGTATTAAGACTGTTGAATGTCCCTGGGAGTGTTTCTGGGCTTTATTGTGTGCTTAAACAGTAAAGAGATAGAAGTAATGAAGAACACAAAAAGATGTAGTCAGACCTTCAGCAAGAGAGTCAGGAACTTGGCGCTTGTCTTGCACTGTGCCCTGTTACTGGGGGAGTGTCTGTATGTCCTTAGTGAGACAGGTCCTTGAATCCTTATGTTTAGGGCATAAAGAATTCAATACAGACTCTGGTTCAGTGTTCAGTTTCACTGGAAAAGGTAAAGCTTGGGCTTGGACAGAGCTGAAGGGACCTACATCTCTTGGGTTCTCAGGAGCACAGGGAGAGGCATGTCCTTGCCCACCTCAAGGCTCTATTTTAAGAGCAGTTTCACAGCCACCATTTCCCCTCTGGAGGGCACTCTGGACCAAAACTAGAGCAAACCAATGGATTAGAGCAAACTTCAGGAAGGGGATAAAGAGTTGCCTTAAAGTGTGGCTTCAGTTCAGGTTGTGTGATCATAGGATTTTTGCGTGTTGCACTTAGCTTGGAAGCCTCCTTGTATTTCTTCTTTCTTCTGATGATACTGTTTGACCAGCATTGGCTATATAGAAGGGCCTGGTGGCAAGGAAGAGCTATAAAAGTGTTTTGATGTTGCCTTTGACAGAAACAAATACTTACAGACTACGGATGGGCTGTGAGGATAGTGTTCACAAGTATAATGAAATCTAAGAAGAACCAGCACACTCAGGTGTGTATAGACTTAATTATTCTCCTGGTCTTGCCTGGATCTGCATTGTTTGGGCCATAGATTTTACTTATTTTTACTTGTTATTTGCTGAGCTGAAGTTTTCACAGCAAGTGACAGAAGTATCTGTATGCTCCTTTTCCAAGCAGGACTGTGCACAGAAGTTACCTGTTGTCTGGCCAGGTTTTGTGGGTATGATTGCCATCATTGGCACAGCATCCTCATTGGAGATGGCAGGGCAAGGGAAAGATTTTATGGCTGTCTGTGGGGTTTTCTTTTCCTGAATATTACTACCTTCTCATTTTCATTTATTTGGACAATACTTCTGAAAATCACCTATCAGCCAGGTTTGCATTTCTTCTCTTACCCATGTTTTTCTTTATTGCCATGCACTTTGGAATGGTGGGAGGGGGAGGTGCCAAAATGGATTCATTACTTCCCAAGGTCAGCTCAGGGGAAGGTAGGCCTACAGGGCTGATCTCACTCACTCTGACAAATGTCATGTATAGCTCTAGACCTTTTCAGCCTGGAAGGCTGCATACCCTTGTTTCAATCCCAAAGGAAGCCATGTCCTGGAATGTTCCCTATCATTCACTCTCCTGTTTGCAAACATGTTCTGTGAATGCTTTATCTGCATCAAAGTACTGTGCAACAAAGTCAGGCACTTCTGGCCTGACTTGCAATTAATATCTTGCTCCCAGGAAGCACTAGAATCCCACAAATGGTAATGAATTTTCACTATCAAAGTTTGTTTATCCTCTCATTCTTTGTATGCACAGAATTCACAGAGTCACAGAATGGCTGAGGTCAGAAGGGATTTCCAGTGGACACCTGGTCCAACCCTCCCTCAAGAAGGGACACCTAAAGCCAGTACCCTAGGACCATGTCCAGATGGTTTTGAGTATCACCAAACGCAGAGACTCCACCAGCTCCCTGGGTAAACTCTGCCAGTGCTCAGTCACCCTCACAGAGAAGAAGTTTTTTCATATGTTTAAATGGAATTTCTTTTGTATGAGTTTTTGCCCATTGTCTCTTTTTCTGCACTGCTGATAAAAAAAAAGCCTAGCTCTGTGGTCTTTGGACTCTTTGTTCAGGTATTTACACACATTGCTAAGATCACTCACCTCTTCTCCAGGCAGAATGGTCCAGATCTGTCAGCCACTGCTCATAAGAGAGATGCTCCAGTTCCTTCATCATCTTTGTGGCGCTTCAGCAGTCTCCAGTATGTCCATGTCTCTGTTATACTGAGGAAAGAGCAATGTCCACTGCTCTTAACTCTCTAAATGCAGGAGGAATGGTGGATGTAATGCTCCTTAGCAATCTGTCTGCCCACAACACTGAGTGGCCTACAACAGAAGGGAGCATTGGGGATGGACTTTGGGAAAGCTAGGCTGCCCTGGGAGTAAAAATGTGTTCTGTGAACCCCAGTTGCAGTAATTAACAATGCTAAATTAATGGATAGGCCGGATCAAGTTTCATCAGAAACAGTTCTTTATTCTCCCTTAACATTTACAAACGTATTTCAGTCACTCCAACACAAGAAATAGGACTGAAAAAAGTGTATTTGTATATATATATAATTTCAGTGTCTGTGCTTCCTTCTAGAATAACAAACTGCTGCACAAGGAAAACACGTGAAATTATATGACATAAATTTGCAGTTTACAGAAAATCTAAATAAGCTATAGGAGTAGGTCAGGAATGTGCTACAAGTCATTCTACTCTATGCTTTAAAAGTGAAATTTTCAGTCTCCTGACACAGTCAATATATCCTGTTATACTGTTCAAATGGGTTAGGACTCCTTTTCTAGAACAGTAAAATAAGAATCCCTCAGCCTGTGGCAGCAGTCCCGTGATCCTGCTGCTGCCACCCCCCGTGGTCTGTCCTTAGTGCAAGTGGTGCACCAGTGATGCTGAGCAGCAGCTTCACAAGAGAACAAGAAGATTCCAAACCTCAGCAAAACCGTTCAGCTGTGTGTGCCCTGGAGTCACAGCCATGGAACATGTCAGGAGAGCAGCAAAACATTGCAATTCCTCTACAGGATATCAAGGGATCCTTTATCTTGCTACAGCCATTCATAGGCCCCTATCACTTTCAGATGATGGCAGAAAATCATTGGCACTAAAGTCCCTACTGTCCAGCAATGACAGAGAAAACATCACCGTGTATCAATTGTCTTGTAGCAATTGTCACTGAGCACTGACAGCATGCAAAGTGCACTGCCATTCCAATTATTAAAAGGTCTCTTAGTCCAACCTGGTTTTCCCAAAGGTAATTGATATCAATTTATTTATCTAGTTTTTCCTAATTACAAGAAGAAGAAAAAATGGCTTAGTGAGATGCATTGGCATTTCATAGTGTTTTCAGGGGAAAAAATCCCCAGTAAAATAGAGAAAATATATTTCTGTAGGAGAATGTGATAAGTCATTCTCTATTGATTTTAAAACTTCGCACAAGGAAAGTTTTGCAGTGCTTAAAATGAGATTGAAATGTGAATGCATTGGATTTTTTTTATCTGTATTATCAAAGTCTGGGGTTGGTTTTGATTCAGTCTTTTTTTTTTCCTGATGAAATGTTTCATGTTGTAATGTAATAGAATTAATAAGATCTGATACACTGACTTTTAATGAAATTTCATTTTTCAAAAATAGGCACATAAAAATGTCTCCATAATAAACTTAATTAGAGAAAATAGAAGATTGTATTATTTCATCATTAATACAAAGAGATGGATAATTAGGAGGATGCAGTATGCATATTGAGTGAAATCAACGCTCCTGCAGGAGGCTGAAGTATACAGACCCTATGGGAGAAGTTATTTAAGCAAAGGAATGGGACTCTGAACCCCATGACTAGAAGGCTTTCTAAGAATATAGTACTCAATACTCTTCAATAGTGCTTTTCAAATTCAGTGCACTACTGCCTCTCTCCTTTGCTTTTCATGTTTTTTTTTTTCTTTTGGGTGATCTGCTACCATTTCTCTGTAGCCTAAATATCTTTGTATTAGCCATTTTGTTCCAGTTCCTACTCAAAAAAGCCCAAAACATAATGCATTTTCCATATTTATTCAGTCTCCCTTATGTTCCTTAGCTTTTTACTAAAGCTGTGCTTTCCTGGTTTCAGCAATTTTCCTGATATTTTTCTTCATTTTCTTCTGTACTTTTATATCTTCATGTGCCTCAAAAAAATTATTGTCATGGTCTTATTTCATTATATGACTTCCACTTACATCAGTTGATACAGTGTGCATGTCAATATTTTTATTAACCAGATTTTACTAAGGAAACAGTAAAAATCCTCTACTTAGGCTGAAAGCAGATTATTTGTGAATGTGGTATAAACTGTGTTATTCAAACATCTGTGGTGGTGACTGAACCAGTTTCAGTTTTGCTGGAGCATGGAGCAAATTAATTTTCTGATGCAATCAGAAAGAAAGGTAGTTCTTCAGCTGTTGAAGGGGAAATTGACTCCTGTTCACAAGGATCTTGTTTGGCTGATGTATGAGACCTTGTATGGGTAGTCTACGTTGATAGAAATCTATAGACCGGATTTGTTCAGTCTGTTATGTTAGTGCTGTTCTGAAAAAGCTAAAGCTCTCACTGGTGGATTTCCTCCTATAATTCCATTCTTTTCACCCTGTCTCCAGTTTTTTGATAGTTAGTGAATTAGTCTTGACAAGGATGGTATCTTCTCAACCCGTCCTAAAACATCACTAACTTGTTTAAAAATGTACAGCCAATATAATTCAAAAGTAAATGTACTAAATGATGCTTATATTGACAACTAAGATTCTCAGTGACCAACTTTTATGAGAAGCTGTGGAATAATGAAACAGTGTAACAGAATTTGGAGGAAAAATAGCTAGTAAAACATTTGCATTTCAAGCCTACAAACAACAATGATACTTGGAGAAGTATTACTTGCTGTCTTGCAAATTAAGGTGCCTAAGGTGACTTCTAAAATCGCTTGACGGATGGATGCAGAATGGTTTGGTTTTCCACTGTGAAAAAGTCTATTGTAGTGGGCTTTTTTTGTGTGTGTGTTTTGTGCAAGGTGTAGTTTCTTTTGTTTTGAAACAATAGTTTTCATTCCATGCATCTGCAATAAAGCAGCATGTTGTACCCCCTTCTTACAAAACCTGGGCTGAGAAATATTGTTCAAGGAAGTGCAGGGAGCCAAAGCTAGCTTCAAATGTCAGTAAAATTGACTATTCATTCCCAGAGCTGGATTTTATAAATGAGCCTCTCAGCTTCATCCTGCCACCCATGTTTTCTGTAGATGTGTCTGTGCTTGTACTCCCCAAGCCACTTGCAGCAGTGCGTCTCCAACACCTACTGCAGCCTTCCTCAGGCTGTGTCAAAAACACATCAGTATTTTAAGATCAAATTAGTATTTCCCCATTTAAAATTCTGACACTGTGAAAAGGACATTTTTCCAACTGGAGATTAGTGCTGTGAGTTGTTCCTTAGCTCTTCTAACAAATCATTTATTTTGTCATTGCTCCTCATCAGATGACAGTAGGTCATCCAAGTTCAGAAAAAAACTGGTTGTACCTGGTGAGCAGTCTCAATGACTGAATGTCTGCAAAGAAACTTCTACCAGGAAGGTGTCCATCTCTTAATCTGTGGGTTTGTTTCAAGCCAGTCTGTCTACTAGCCACAGCTCCTGCTTTGGAACTGTGCATAGCTCAGTGCGCTGCTGGGTGTTCCTGTCACCTCCACCTCCTTTATGCAGAAAAATTCCACTAATCCTCCTTCTCGTCAGGGAACTAGGTCCCTCATAAGCCTGAAGAGGTCTCATTCCTGCAATAGGATCTGAGGAACTACAGGTGGAGGCAAGCTCTGAGCTCCCTGACTAATTGCTTGTGGCTCCCATTAGCCTTCCTCCCCAAATTACATCCCTTTTGCAGATCCTCCTCCTCTTTTTGTGGGTTCTGAGCAGGGTAATCCAGACACCTTGCTCCAGGCTTCAAATGCAGGGCTCAGCTATCTGGAAAGCAGGCATCTTGGCAAGCATGCAGACCTCCCAGTTGTATGTACTTTGATATAGTCAACCTCTTCAGCCAGTGTTATATCTGGCCTCCTGCTGGAGGTGGGGCAGATGGAGGTGGCTCCCAGGCTGCATCAGCTAACCTGCTCTAACTGCTCTCCAGGGCAGAGACACAGCTAGCATGAGTGAGGGGCTGAACTGCAGGGCTCGCAGCACCTGCTGCTGAATTATAAAGCATGCAAATAATTTCTGAAACATGGTCCTGGCTTCCTCCACTGACGTGGTGCTTGGTTTCTGCCTCAACATTAATAGCAGCCTGCAGACTGTATCCATCCCAGGATAGAAATGAAAGATGGAAATGCTAAATCATGCTTTGAAAGTGTCCCCAGATCTCTCCTTTAACCTTAGAGGGCATCTAGATGAATAGCTTTGATTAGGTGTCTGATTTTAGATGATGAGAATTAGATGAGTCACACACTAAGGCAGCATCTTCTGTCTCCATGTGTAGTAGTTTTCTCCACAGCTTCTGAAGTGTGTCTCATATGATTTCCCACTCTGAACCTGGTCTAATTACCCATCTTTTTAAGGATCCATTTGTAGCTCCCTTGTATCCAGGGTGGAATAAGTGGGGCCCAATGGCCACCAGTGAAACAGCTCTTAAAAACCTGGTTTATACCAATTTTAAAACTCTTGAGGAAAGACCTAGGGAAATGGAGGCTACCACTGCAGGCCAAGATGCCTCAGCTCTTTCTTTCAGCATTTAGAAGCATCAGTCTACCCTACCTGGCTACAGTGCATAATTCAATTAGCATTATCCCTTAAATGCTTGTCTGCTGTTATCCAAACTCTTCCCTATTTACTCCTGTGATACCCTTTATAGATGCATTTCCTATTGCCATTAGTCTGTATCTTTTTATGTCATTTTACTTCTCTGCTCGAAGTCATGTAATTCTTATCAGCTCCCATAGTACATCATCCAATCCTCCTTTACTTTATATTATATGTTGATATCAATATTCCATTCTTATATATTCTTTAATCTCAGATGAGAATATTGTATCATCTTTACTTTGCTCTGATAAAAGAAATGCAATATTCTGGTATGGAAACTGCCCTGTAATCCACATGAATATACAAGAGATTTGTTTTCTGTATTGAAGAGTGGTCTTTTTTTTTTTTTTTACAGTATCTTTAAATCAGAGAAGACATTACATTTTTTGAAACATATTTTTCCCTTAAAAGATGAATTTAGTGCTCATGAGAGCTGCCACATTGACAGTTGGGAGAAAAGAAGTCTATTTAATTGGCCATGGAAGAGATAAGTAGCAGCAGTGTAAGCTTCCTAGACTTCTTATGCATTCACCTGAAAAATTCTATGATCCTGCTCCCATTCAAGTCAATAGTAAAATTCCCTCAAAGCTGGTACTTCATTTGTCTTCTAAGTCTGCCCATGGAAATAATCCTTATGACAATGGTAGATGTGCTGTGCTCTTAAAATTCTTCTCCAACTGGAGATACTGTGAATTTGCTCTGCCATTTCCTATGGCCACCTCTCTGGCTGCTGTGGATCCACACCAGATTCACATCAGTGACATAAAGAAGAGAGGAACTTTAGCTCTTCGCTGCTCTCTCAAGCCCCTCCAATGATATTAAAATTGAAATGGTATTAACTGTGTGTGATATATTACAAATCTCCTTCAAAGTCACATTTTAGCTCTGAAAGGAGTGAGAGACTATCAGTAGATAGGTTGTATGGTGTCTACCACTATGGTTTGTAAATGTTATGCCCAGAAGAAATCTTATTTTATAAACAGATGGATCCTTTTTACTTGATTCACTAATGCTTTACAATTAACTAATTAACAGGTTTATTGCCAAAATTAGCAATAAAAAGTGTTAAGGAGTTTTGACCAAAGCAGACTTTGGCAATTACATAGATACAAAACAACATGCATAATAGTTTGAGGCTAAACATTCTTCAGATCAGAATTTAACCTGCTGTTTTCAAATAAAAGTTGACAAATAGGAAACCAAACCCTGCAGATTTTTCTCAACCATTTCATATTTGAGAGCCTCAGCCTTAATTAGTATTAATTGCAGGTAACACAACAAAAAGTTTGAAGGGCTGATTATGCATTTTCTAGGCAAACAAAGCAGTTTAATATCCTACACTTTGATGGACTAGCTTCTTTCAGTCTCCTCTAATGACAGAGTTCTGGGTCAGGAATCATTGTGCTTTTCATGCTATAAATAATATTTGGTTTTAAAGGGTACCATATCATCTAGAAATATATAGCACAAAGGACATTTAAAATCTAATTATTTAATATTACTGCAGGTCAGGAAGAGAAGGGGGAATTCTTGTAAAAATGGACTACTGACTTTTGATTAATCAGCTGCACAATCCTTTGTAAAAATCCGCCCCTTTCAACTTGACACCACAAAAGCACAAATGAACAAACCCCATTCAGTTACAGTTTTAAAAAATCTTATTAATTTTGTAGATTTATGTCTAGAATTGATAAATAGATGGGAGCAGTGATTCACTCACTCCTGACTGTGAAGGATTCAAAGGAGCCATTGGCCTTCTTGGTCACAAGGGCACATTGCTGACTCATTGACAGTTTGTTGTCCACCAGGAACCCTAGGACCTTCTCCTAGGGTTCCCCTAGACAAAGCTGCTTTCCAGCAGGTCAGCCACCAGCATGAATAGAGTTACTCTTCCACAGGTGCAGGATCCTGCACTTGCCTTTCTTGAATGTCAGGTGGTTCGCCCTGCTCACCTCTCCAACCTGTTGAGGCTCTTCTGCATGGCTGCACAGCTCTCTGGGGTATCAGCCAATCCTCCCTAGCTTTGTGTCATCAGAAAACTTGCTGAGGAGGCATCTACCCCTTCCTCCAAGTCATTGATGAATAAGTTAAACAATCATTTATTATCCTATGCATTGTTACCTATTATGCTTTCTTCTTGATGTTGCACCTTGCAAACAGTTTGTATTTTTTTTTTTGGACAAGATCTATCAAGTCATTGATGAATAAGTTAAACAATGACTTATTATCCTATGCATTGTTACCCATTATGCTTTCTTCTTGACGTTGCACCTTGCAAACAGTTTGTTTTTTTTTTTTTGGACAAGATCTAGCTCCTGAAGGCAGCACTTAAACTGACTCTGTATTTTAGAGAGCACTCAGTTTTTAGTAGAATGGACAGAAAATTAAGTGTGTAACTCTATTACCAAGAAAGGAAGATTTTAACGTCTATTTTCCAAAGACTACAAAAATATTGCTATTATTAAAAATAATGTTATTATTTTCTCCCAGTATCTAACTAAGAATTACTGATCTGTTTAAATTTTTGGTGAGAAAAACTGTCCTACGAGTGATGAGAAGAGTAAAATATGACTTTTCTTTTTGAATTATAGTATAAAGCCTGTATAATATGGATTTAATAAGACATGGCTGCTTATTTATTTGAAGAAGATATCCATACTGGAAGGTTTGTTTGAACTGGGATGTTTATTAAACTTAGCTAGTGCCTTAAATGAAATTGAAAGTCATTTTTTTCCAATGACAGCATTTTTTCATTGTTATGCTAATTTCTATTAATTTCAAAGGGACTCCTCCTTTTCTGACTCATATGAATGAAATACAGATGTACATTCAGTTTGGTTTTGAAGATAGTCCTTAATTTTATATTTAACACAGTCGATATATTTGTTTATCTTGCTGTGTATGGTAGGTTGCACTTTTAAAGAAGGGCATTGTATTATGGATTCATTTAATGAACTGAAGCATATTTGCAGTAATTTATTCACAACAGGCCGCTGTGTGTATTTGAGGAGGACACTGCATGAGAGGTCATAAAGATTGGGGAGGTTTGGAATTGCTTCAGGTTGCTGGAAACTTGCTTCTTTAACGTTCCTAGCAGAATATTTCATGAACAGCAGTTGTACTGAAAGGCAAAATTTCAATTTATATCAGTTTTCTTTTAACTGGAGGATGTTATCATTCCCTTAGAAAGAGGTGTTATAATAATAGGAACACCAAAAGATTTAAATATAGCAGAGCTAGTGGACAGTGCTATAATATACAATTTATCCTATTTGATACTTGTTAACAAGTGCAGTGATCCATGAAGAAGATTCTTCTTTGAGTTTCTGTGTCCGAGTTTAAATTAACGGTTTGGGAGTAGAGTCTATTACTGTGTGTTATATAGCTAGCAATCCTTTAAATTCAACACAAGCCACACACAGACTGGGGTTCTCAAGGTGCCTGGTTATGGTTGTGATTGGCAACCAATCATTTCTTTCTCATTTTCATTACAATATATCAGCAGAAACACAAGTTTGTAAGATGCTTCTTCTGTTTACCATATGTTTGATATTCAAGCCTCCACCTGCAGGGAGGGGAAGACAAAGGGTAACTTAGCAATATTACTACCTTTTTCAAATATGAAATAAGAACATATGCTGGTTTTCAGTCTATCTGACCTTTAAGGACTAGCAAAGGGAAAACAGACATGAGCAAACAGCATCTGAACCTTTAGGGGCAGTTGATGAAGTCATGTGCCAGCAGGGCCTATGGAGTAGTATGGTGATTCCCAAGAATAGTAGAGATATTATGTCAGTGAAACAGAAATCATAGAATGATGATCTGAGGATCAGCAAGAAGTAAGATTTTGACCTTGAAGAGGTTTAAGAGTGTGTTCTGAACAGCTATCTGGGACATAATTAAAGGCATTTTAACATGATAAGCCCTGAAGAATGCAAACCATCATCTGTGCACATGGAAGAGCAAAAGATATTGCTTTTATAGCTGTGGAGCTTATGGTCAGAAGTGATATGAAATATTAGAAATGTGACAGTTTTATAATAATTTTATACTCATTGTAATAATTTTCATTTGCAGCTTTTTGCCAGTGAATCTCTGGAATGGCATTAAGTATTTCTCACTTCAGCTTACCCTGCAATATTGGAGTGTCTCTGTGGGCTTTCTTTTTTCACGGAACTGTGAGCGTACAAGTTGCAAGCAAACAGGCATTAAGGTGATGTCTGTTATTCAAGCTAAGAAAAGAACAAGGAAACAGAGTTTCCAAAGACATTCTCTTAAGTTTCTGTGTGAAGAATACACTCCCAGATCTCTTGAAGTCTTTTATAAAATTACAAACGTGGTATTTCAAGCAAGAAAATATGTCTGGTTGACTTCTGCCAGCTAATTATTGCCAGAAAACAGGGTGAAGTGAAGAAAATATGGAGATGAGGTAACTCAGTAGATTATTTTTTTCTTCTTCGAACTTTGAAGAGCTCTAATCAATATCCCCTGGACCACATAGAGGGCACAGTGTAATTTAGCTTTTCTGTAAAACGCAGGATGGACTATGTAATCCACCCTGTGGGTTCATCACAATGAAATTGAAAACCAGTGATACATTACACATGAATTTATCTTCTCCTGAGAAGTATGTATAGGTCCAGAGCAAAGAGAACTCTATGTAGTTGAAACAGAGGTAAGTGCTTTTATTATTACCAGAGAAGTGCCATAGTTTGCCTGCCTGTTTATGACTGATAGCTTTGGCTCCTTGAATGCCTCTTTTACTTTAGTTAGGGAATTATTTCTCACAAGCTATAGTAATATCTGGTTTCTGTATTTAAATTTCCCTAAGCATTCTGATATATGACTGTAGGGCTAATCCTTAGGCAAAGCCCCATGCACTATGCTATTAAACCCTTTGCATTGTCTCCTTAGGTCGTTACTTCTACCTTAACTTGACAGAAAATTCATCCTCCACATGCTCAAACTAGCTCTCCATTTCATAATCATTCTGATCATTTGTCATATTAATCATCATAGCACATTTAGTCTAGATCTGTTCCTCACAGAGGTTTGTCTGCTGGGAGAGATTGCACTCATAAATGTCATGTACCTTTCCATTTGGAGTGTATTTGGCGTAAGTGTGTCCTAAAATCTGCCTACAGCACAATGAATATGTTAATCTCACCATCTCTGATCTCCCATCTCATGAATGGATTTTATTTAACCTTTTAGAGATGTCAGGTTTTGGGCTAAGAGCAAGCATGGTCAAGTTAATATAAAAAAATTATCAGAGAGAGGCATAAACAGCTGGACTTCTGTGCTTCAGCTGAACTGTGGTGTTTGACAAGCAACCCAAAGCAGCAGAGATGCCTTAAAAGCACTTATTCTGGTTTGGATAGTGGAAGTGACAGCAGCTGTATATAAGATGGAGTCATACAGTTGTGTTCAGAAATTTGCCAAGGGCCCTGTCACAGAGGAGCCCAATTCTGTTAGGAACAGGAAAGCTTTGCCAAGGGCCCTGTCACAGAGGAGCTCAGTTCTGTTAGGAACAGGAAAGTCTTGCTTTCTCAGTCTTTCAGGAGCTGATGCAATACAACCAGTGCAGCCTTGCCATGGACTGCAAAGGCAGTGGGACAGAATCCCATCTGAGGTGCAGAGTGGGATCTCCCTACCTGGGTCTGTGGTGATAGGAGCCATGTAAACAGCTGCCAGTAAACAGAGAGGTTCTCAATCCTTCTCTTCCTCAAATAAGACTTGCAACCCTTTTGTGTTTTTATATTGTTTTTCTAAAATCAAAATCATATTGGAGATTTACATAGCTGTTGGTGTTGAATATTTGTAAAAACCTCACAACTGCATCACATCATTCAAACATTTACTGCATGCAGGCTGTTCTGAGATGAAAGCTACTGCCTTCATTTACACCCACTAGGAATCTCCAAATTGAGTCACTTCCCCAAAAGGTATAATGGATTCCTAAGATGCTAAATTAATCTGAAAGATACTGTAGAGTCTTGCATATAGATAAACTGCATCAAGTATAATATAACAACTGTAGTAGTCCCTCTGAGATGAGAAAGATTACTTCTCTCCATCAGTTTTTTATTGTTCTCTGCTGATAAGGACCTTTACTACTGTTAGGGTACTTCTGTTTAACCAAGAATGAAGAAAGCTATTTTTATCTCTGAACAGTATTTAGTTCTGTATAAAAATCTTTCATTTTTTGACATGTTTGTAATGCTTTGAGCTTAATGCCTCAGTGAAAGAGTAGCTGTTCTCAGTGCATCTGTTCGTGGCACTCAACAGAAACTTTTTGATTTCCTTTAGTTTATTAATCTCTACATCTATGCTCTGCTTTATACTGAATGTGTAGCAGCATTCATAGCTTTCGTTTATGTGTGCATTAGCCTCAACACTGATATACATTGCTAATTAAAGATGTACAGCATTTATTTGATGCCATGAAAAACACACTGCCAGCTTCCTGCCTTGTACACTGGAAGGCTAGAATACATTTAATCACATTAAGGTCAAGAATAAGTTTGCCTCCTTCACATGTGTTTCCCACAGCCACAGAGAAATCGGGGGAAAGTGCAGTATTTATTTTCTGCATAAATGTTTTTCAGAATTTAAACTTCATTCAGTGTGAGAAATTTTCAGAGGAAAAAAAAATCTTCAACTGGCAGTGCTGGTTTACGATTTCAATTCCATCACCTCCTACAGAAAAGGGTTAGCAGTTTCAGACTACCTACTGACACTATTAAACAAAATGAAATAAATATTAACTCAAACATTGTACAGCTAAAGAAGAACAGTAGATTTTGTGCCTGTGTAGTGGTGCTTACATAAGCACAATGTTAACTACCTCTCAGTCATTGATTTGCATGGTATCTGTGTAAGACACTCCAGACACAGACAGATTAATGAGCTCCTCTGCATTTAACCACCTTCACCATTAATTCTGAGACTCAGAGGAAAGGAGAGGAGAGGTATTCTCTGATACAAATCTACTTATTCTGTCAACTCTCTCAAAACTTCAGGCTTTTACATTAAGATCATTAATGGAAAACACCAATGGCAAGTAAACTACAACAGCCTCACTTTACTGAATTTTAATCTGCATTCCATTTATTTTTGTGATTCTACATCTCTATTGAGTCTTTTAGTTAAATGGAATCTGAGGCTTGCTAGGACGTGGCTACATCAGTGGAAAGCATGCAGACAGTATTATAGGTTAAATTACTTCTACTCCCTTCTATCAATTTCCAAGGCCTTGTGAATTTGTGGTTTTCTGGTTTATTTTGCTGAGCTAAGAAATCAGTGCTAAAACTCAACTATATTCTTTGCATAACCTATTTTATTTATCCCCATGCACATCTCATCTGTTTTCCAAGAATGGAGTAGAGAGAAAGTACATGTAGTTTCCTTGATCCTTGAGGCTTCACATCACTTTGTAGCCAATAAGCTCAGTCTCTTTTTTTCCAAATCACAACTATTTTTCCTTAGGCTTTTACTTGCAGTAGGCTCACCTTAGTTTCCAGGTCACTTCCTTTGCTTCCAGGACAGACCCTTGTAGCTTTGCTTGAGCTGTTTGGATGGACACCACTTCCAGTCACTAGTCCAATGACTTTATTTATAAAGTAGGCTGATTGCTCCCTCCATGGGTAGGAGGACAGGCATTGATGAAGTCACAATTAAAAATAACAAAGATGAACTATATGGGGAAAAGGTGGTTTGATTTATTGTTACTTAGTGACAAAGTAGCATCCTTTTTGGTATCCACTAAAACTGAAAAATACACCTTAAAAAAACCCTAATCCAGATAACTTACTTTCAGAAGAAAAGCCTAAGCGTGGCAGGAAGGAAAAAAGAAGAAATCACAGTCAGTCCTTCAGTGATATTCAGTAGATCATCTCATCTGCTCTGGCATCCCCAGGTCCTTCAGATATAAAGAGCATCTGAATATTTGAAATGATTAGCTCATCTTTTAAATGGTCCTGTAGTAAGTTACAAACTCTTAAACACTTAAAGAAAGAGTTTAGACAATGTTTAGACATTGAAAATTAAAGCAGGATCCAAAAAATGTAAGAAAGTAAATACTGGAAATCTTTCTGGCTTTCTCTGCCAAAATGCTTTGGGAGATGCAGATAATGATATTTAATAAATGCCTGCCAAAATCTCTTTGACAGAGCAAACTATTATTTTTTTGGAAGAAATGTCTCATTGATATGTTTTTCATTTTTGGTCTGATTTCTTGGCTGAACCTTTGGTATGGATAAAATGAAGAAACAACGCAGTTTTTATGCTCCTTATAACATTTTACACAGAGCTAAATGCTTCACAGACCTGTCTAGGAGAACTGTGCAGTCTAATGAAAAGGGTTTGACTTTGACTTTGTTAACCAAGTACCTGTTCACTGGTATATGTGAATAATAACTTCTCCATCCTTGAATTAGCATTAATCACTAATACAAAAAAAGGAATGTTTAAATAATAAAATCAAAACATCGAGGGGTTATTTATATTTTTTCTTTTGATTTACATCAGCTTTATTAGGAGTAGCCCCACCACCCCAAAACTTCCAAGAACAGAATCCATGAAAGGATTAGGTACAATGCATAAAATAATGCCTTAAAACTAACATGAAAGGGTATTGCTTAGAATAATAATCAAGGTTTTAAGAAGCATCTCAGACAAAGGGTGGAAAGGACTTCCTTCTTCTGAAATTAAATGGGAAAGAAATTAGCCTTCTGTTTTACAGAGAAGATGGAAGGTAGAATAAAATATCATTCTTTATTCTTAAATTGTGTGCAAGGCTGAGATTTTGTTCTAGATGTTCTGCCCCACTCAATTAACCTTCTGGGGAGCATTTCTTGTGTTTAATAAGGTAAAGGAACAAGGAAATTTTAGCTGTAGTAACCATAATCATGTCTTATGCTCCTTCAAGAATAGTCTTTTGAATTTAGGCTTGCAATACTCCTGATATCTGCATCTATTTGATCTGAAATGTTTGGGCCAAATTATCCCAAAGCTTTTTGATAAATGGAATGGACTTGATATTCCTGCTCTCATGGATAAGTGAGGGAAGTGGGAAGGCAGCGTGACTGCAGTCATCACACCATGTCATTCCCCATGAAAGGGGAAAAGGAGACAAGGAGTGCATTAAGCAAATTAGGTAGTTATATACGAATTATGCAAACTCACAGATCATTACTGAACCGGACCGGCATTATTCAATTGTCTTTTAAGTCCTCCCTTTGATTATTTGCTGATAAACTGACATCTCGGAGAGACTGAAAGAGAAATTTGTAAATACTTCAAATGTCCTCCTAAATATGCAAGCCTGCCAAATACTGACAGCAGCTACAAACGTCAAGTGCATCACATCTAGTTGCAAGAAAATAACAGGAAGCCTCCCTCCTCCCAGCTTTGCATGTCATGCTCTTATTTAAGGTCTGACAAATGAAATAACTGCCCTGGCACCCTTAGCATCTGGTTCCCACACATAATGGCTCTTAAGTCTGTTTTGAGAATGAACAGATGATGGATTTTTCTTTCAATGAGGGGATTGTGAGGGGCAAAGAAGAAAGAAATGCATAAAAGCCATTCAGGGACAGATCAGAATAAGTATAACTGCAAGGTTGCCAAATCTACAAAAAAGGGAGTAATTTTCCCTATCCACTATATTACAAGTTGCATTAAGTATATATACACCTTGTGCATGACTAGGTCTGAGCCATGGGTTTTGGCCCCTTGAGCCTCCAGCTGTATCCAAATTAGGGCAGAGGCATTCACACCCCTCATCTCAGAGGGAAAGAAGCTGGTGTTTCCAGCCAAGTGCAATGCTCAGTTTGTAAACTGCAGGTTGAGATGCAGATTGAGCCCTGGGTGGGAGCCCAAGACAAGAGACTGCAAACTGCCAACCTTTGGGATAACAAAGGGCACAGAGATGGTGATGATAACCAGGTGAACAAACACGGAAAGACACAGCAGGAGTCACGAACTGCCAATCTTTTGGACAACAAAAGGCACAATGATCAGTGGTACCAGCTAGGTGGATGGACACTGGGAGACTCGGCAGGAGTGGAGGACTCAGAAGGAAAGGAAAGACTTGTTCATGAGTAGACTGTGAGGGTATAAAAGCCCAAGGATCCCTCATCAGAGGCACTCAGATAGGGCCATTTCTGTGTTACTGTGCCATGAATGAATTGCTTTATGGAATGAGATATATAAGACTCTGCCAAGGGGAACCTAGGGTTGAACCGATAAGAAAACCTGGTCTAACCGTGTGAGGGGTGTGTAGGAGTAAAGCAGGACACCCGTTGGCTCACTGGAGTTACTGCAGTGATTGGGCCTTCAGTCCCAGCAGTAAAAGTCTCTGGCACTGGGAGTGTGACTGCCAGAGAGTCTCCTGAATGGTCAGACTGGGAAGTTCCCTTAACCTTTCTTCAGAGATCCCCTAACCTGGGAGAAATGTACTGTTTTCCTTAGCTTTATTTCCCAATGGAACCAGAGTGTTTTTTTCACCATCACCCCATACTTATAATTTAATAAAACCTAAATAAATGTAAATTATATTGACCAAGTAGGTTTTGCCAGAACTCTGTTCCTGACCCTCTGTAACAGAGGGTGCAGTGGAATCAGTCCCCAGTCCTCTGATTCTCTGGTAGTGGGGTGCACTAGAGTGGAGAATTCAAAATGCAGGGAATTGGAATGCTACAGGAAAGAGAGGATACCAAAACGGTGGGAAATAAAGGAAAGCTGCCAAATTAGATCGTGAAGCCACTGAGCTTGCTATGTGTTTGTGCAGGGTGAAATATTATTGGGGCACTTGGTATATGAACGATAATGAGAGTTTAGTTGATGACTTGCACAATGCTTAGCTGAAGAAGTAGTACCTTTTATTGATTCTTCAAACTATTTAATTCTTTCTTTCTAGCTTACCCAGATATCTATTTAGTTGGCATCTGTCTTAACTTCATATATCATTGTAACTGTTTTCTTCCCAGACTGACTGCTACTTAAGGAATAATAGGAGGGATGCTCTGTTTTACTAGACAATAATATGGTTCCTGCTTGAATCAATTACAAGGCTGAAGGGAACCTGATTATTGCCAGAGAAAATGGGGCATCCCTCCTATTGTGCTTAATATACTAGAAGTGAACCAATAAAGTTGATTTTTGGATACAAAGTTAATTACATTGAAAAATCAGCTGTAATCCAGCTGATGAATACTGCTTTTAAACACCCAGAAGTATACTCATTTAGGCCTATTATTTCCTATTTGTAGGAATTAGGGTCTCCATAAAGTTAGCTGATCAATTTCATTTTAATTGTTTCCTTATTATGGAAAGAAGTATGGAATGAAGATAATACTCATATGCCCACCTCTTAAGGGTGTCCTGAGAGTGAACCAGTTAATGCTTTTATAGCACTTTTAACATTTACAAGGAAATAGAAATGCTGTGCATTATTAAGTAATAATTAGTATTAAGCAGGAATAGCTAAAGAGATTTTACAGATTGCTTTCTCATGCCCTTTCCAATCCCTACTGCTTATTAGGAGGAATCCCACCTAGGGTGCAGAGAATGCACTGCCTTAGGAAGACAATTTACATCTGCCTGCGTTTTTTTCAGTAAATCAAGGCTTCTGGTTCTCCCTTTTTCTACTACAAGTGAGAGGGATGGGTTTAAAGGCAATGCAAAATTGGAGATTTTACAGATTGCTTTCTCATGCCCTTTCCAATCCCTACTGCTTATTAGGAGGAATCCCACCTAGGGTGCAGAGAATGCACTGCCTTAGGAAGACAATTTACATCTGCCTGCGTTTTTTTCAGTAAATCAAGGCTTCTGGTTCTCCCTTTTTCTACTACAAGTGAGAGGGATGGGTTTAAAGGCAATGCAAAATTGCACCTTTAAGCAATGTGTAGGGATCCCTCAAAGCCACTAGAGGAGATGGAACATGTTGGAAAATAGGCCAGCTGACTGTTCATTTTATCTTTATGGACTTTCTCCCTTCCAGAACTGGGCCCTTGGTGATGCAGAGATTTTCTGTGATAGCCCTAACCAATAAAAGAAGAGAGGATGTCATTTGTGCTGAAAATCTACCAGTGGCAAGAAGGACACATGCAATACCTGACTTAGTCAGCTCTCAGGTCCTTCATGTAATGTGAAAGAAAAACATTCAAGAAAAAATAATTCAGTGGTGCAGGTGTTTACAAGTTCATAAACTTGCACCTCTGAGTGATGTTGAAGTTCTTGAGCTTCACCCAGGCAACAACTAGTACCCCTTGGTACGAATGTGATAATGTGGAGATTTATGTCAGTCCTGCTTAACAATCACCACTATGGGTTTATGTGAGAGGATAAAGATGGGCTTACAGGATTCTATTGCCCATCCTCAGATTTTTAATCCATCCACATGTGAAACAGGGAGGTTGTAAGGTGACAGTGGGAAAGCCATACGATCATACGATCGTATCCTTTTACCCATGGAAGTCTTCACTTTGGGTAAGACTGTGTGACAATAACTCCATGTTATTTTCTCTGGCTGAGAGTCTGCATTTTTACCATAATTTTATGTAATAGTCATAGAAATTCAAAGGGAAATACAGCAATTTTATATGTTCCTGCCATATTTAGTTATATCACAGGAACCAGTCACTTAAGTTTCACTTTGAAGCTAATAATTTCTGTAAGCAGCATCACAATGCTAGAATTGGCAAATAAGGCTGTCTCACCCACAGAAAACACCCACTGTCCCCTTCCAGGAAAGAGTTGTCCTGTTTCAAGGCCTCATGCAAAATAACATGTAGGTTAACATTATTCAGCACGCTAAATGCAAAATTCCATTCCTAATGGATAGTGAGGAGACCTCCTGCTGCAGCTATGGAGGAAGGATAGTCCTTCCCACCTATGAAGCCACATGTGCTTTGCTCACTAGTGGGACCATCCTGTTACCAGGACAGACCTTATCAGACTTGTCCTGCACAGAGATGGATGAGTTCAAAATTGCTGTGGTGTATAGATGAACCCTACCTGACTGTTTGACTGGCAGAGGAATGAGATGATCCTTTCATGCAGCTTATTTTTTTATGCAATCTGCTTTCCTTGAAAAAATGGAAATACTCTTGTATGCTCAACTGTGGGTTAATCATATCTTCATTTTTAACCAGGGTTTATCCCATCCCCATTATATTTCTGTAACATATTTTATATGAGTTTTCAATCCTGCCACATCAAGTGCTTCTTTAATGCAATTCTTCTGCTAGTCAGAAATATTAGTAATTAAATTCTCTCAAATACGCTAGTGTAAAGCAGAGGGAGAACATCCCAATTCTATCAGCACTGGTGTTAATTATTTTAGGCAAGCTGTCATTTATGTTTTCTAAAGTGGATTTTGTTCTTGCAGTCAGGAACATTGCTTAGTGCAGAATTAATTAATCATTATAAATATAAAACCTGCAGTATCAGCTTCTGCGTTCAGTAAGGTTTCAAGAGGCAAGGTTGAAGGAGTCAATAGGCTGCTGTGGGGAATCATGGGTTTTTTCATCTGATACAAGGACAATTAAATTATAGGCTTAATCTTTACAGGAATATGTATTTAAAGCATCATTGCAAAATAATAAAAATGAAAATTTGAAAATTTATTGTGACTGGCAGCTTTTACTAATGCAATATTGCTTAAAAAATGCTGTATAAAACAAGATTAGTAGGAGGAAACTGAAAAGCTAAGTTTACTATAAATCTGAAGAGTTGTTTTTAAAGGTGTCTTTTTCAGTTTACCTCTTTGGAAAATGGTCGAGTCATTAATTTCCTCATCGTAGTACAAACAGCAGCATAAAGCTCTACAAGCCCACAAGAATAAACAGATAATAATCCAACCTTGCCTGGAGCACACTGTGTAAAAACTGAGTGCCAGCACTTGAAACTATGGGGGTGGCTTTACTAGAAGGGGCCAAGCAAGACTGACAGCTCAGAAAAACTGGAATTAATGACAAAATAAACTAAAAATTGAATGTTTCTATTTGACGTAAGTGATATTGGTTAGTTTTGGGGTTTTTTACCTGCACCCTTATTTTCCCATCAAAAAGCAATTAAAGCACATTATTTCTCAATAAAATGGGACGTGATTTTGTTGCCTGAAACATGTACTGACTTTACACCAGCAGAAAATTGGCTGATTATTTTCTCATCCAGGGATCAAAAATGTGATGAATGGCCACTAACCACTTTCCTGAATTGACCCACCATCATGTTGCACGTCTCATTGTTTTGCAATCTAGATTTGCTGGCATTTCATCTCCAAAAGCAATGTATGATATGAGGCTTTGAAGAGGGGAGGGAAATGGAAGCTATCTAAAGAAACCCACTCCGAATCCTAAGCTGTATTTGTTGACCTCCTATTGAAAAATGCACTCTCTGCTTTACAAAGTTATTCTCCTGACATGTAGGTTGTACGTGATTGAAAGGTATGGGTCTGTCTGTGCTATAGATAGTATTAATTATGTAAGCTTCCTCGGTTTTATAGTTTATTGTAAAAGATATTATTTCATGATTTGTATCACTACAATTATGTTTCTAATGGGATTTTAATTGATTTTGAATCCAATTAAAAAAATCCCTATTTTTAAAGCACACCTCAGCTGCTGCCACTTTGAATCTGTGCCAAGCTGGCAGACTGTAACTCATTGTGTCATCATTTAAATGTCTTGCTGCAGTGTTGGCTTTAGGGATTCGGAAGTGATCTGCATTTAATATAGTCTCTTAACTTATAGCCATTTCAGAACTCAGGGATGCTGAAATCTTCAATGAGCATGTTACTGATAGCCAGTAGGCATCTGGTAGGGTTGTGTTATTTTACTTATTCTTGACACTTGTTGAGCTGATAATCTTTTAAAGATACTTTTATTAAGTAGTGCAATTATTTTCCTGGTACATGCTTGGAGTTTGGTCTTACCCCAAAATCTTATTTACACAGACAAACCTCAGATTTGGAAGGCATGCAATTAATCAAATAGAATTTACACACACGTTTCTTTATCTCAAACATAGTGGACATCCACATCCAAATATCCTTCATTTGGGTTCCTTCTTGCCACACTGTGTATCTCTCATGTAGCTGTTTCCCAACCATTTTATACTCATGTTGATTGAAAACATGGAGAATTTGAGCTGAGTTGGTTTGGGATAATTATCTGTTATAAGATAAACAGTGGTTATTTTAGACATGCAAAAAGCTTTCTTAGTAGTTGAGATAAATTCACATACACTCATTTGACTATAAATAGGGCGTGTTACTGCCCTCAGGCTGAAGCAACAGCCTAACAACCATTGAAAACTGTAGTTCATCTAAACATATCATGTATATTCTGGTATTGCAGATGATGATCTCAGTTCATGTTTCAATCTGTGGAGCTTTCCAGTGCAAACTTTCCATTAACCCAGAAGATTCTAAAAGGTTAATTAATCACTGACTAGGTCTGAGGGAAATTGCAGTAAACTATTGCTCAAAGGTATTAAAGTGCTCCTTTCAATTGGCTTCAGGCAATATTACCTAATCCTAGGAATGGCTTTAACCCTCAGGCAGTAGTTCATTGTGGTTGACCTCAGGTGCAGTCAATAAACTGTATTTGCTATTAGGGCTCTGCTGGTAATTGAATTTTGGTTTAGTAGAAGAACCAAGCATTTCAAAGAACAAATAAAGTCAAAAAACCACAAACAAACAAAAACAAAGCAAAAAAACAACAACCCAAACCCTCACAAACAATCATTAAAAAAAAACCCCAAACACCTGTAACTCTCTTTATTTTAGGTTTTATGATTCTGTATCTTTTGAGAGCATTTTTGATAACTATGTAAAAATGAACTTAGAATCACAAGGGACTGTTACATACACCTGTTTCTGAAAACAAGAATTTGACCTGCTTTCCTCCCTTCTTGTGTGTGAGTGCTCTAACCATTAAGCTTTGGGACATTGATTTTTTTTCCCTCTTGAAATTGTTCCACATTTTAGAAAATGTTCAGATACTAATTAGTGCAGAAGCAGGTACCTAACTACCAGGACACGCTTTCTTCAGAGCTGTGTGAGCATTCACATAAGTGAACGAAGAGGATATCAAGCCAGTTAATGAGTGAGCTCCAGGACTGGTATGGTTGTGTTGGTGCAGGGCTGTGCTCAGGCTAATTAGCTCATTTGAAGGGAAGAGCTAATTAACTCTGGAAGAGTAGTGAGTGGCTGCTTCTCATATGCAGCCACTATTCCTGCCTTTCACATCTGCAGTACCTGTGTAGCTCTGACTATGCTGTTTAGACCTCTGGATTCAGCATTCTTCAGTGCAGACCCTCCCTATGCTCTGAAAATGTACAATGTGGATGTGCTTAACTCCAGTAAACCTGTCGTTGGCCTTTTTTTGGTTCATTGCTTTCATCATTTTATCTCTGCCTTTGTTCATCATCCATACTATGCTACTGAAAACTGTTTAGCAGCACAGGATCTTGCTGTAAAGTACATGAAAAATATTTGGGGATAAACATGTGACAGGAGCTATATAATTGCACAGAAAAGCACAATTTCTAATGCTACTGAAAACTGTTTAGCAGCACAGGCTCTTGCTGTAAAATACATGAAAAATATTTGGGGAGAAACATGTGACAGGAGCTATACGATTGCACAGACACAAGCACAATTTCTAACGGCCCCTCAGTTTTGAATGAATGGCATTAGGAACTCCTTAGCTGACATACCCCAACTGTTTGGCCAGGCAGACAGGCACATGGGCAAATGTAGATGTAACTTTTCTAGCAGATAGTGCTTAGAATTTCCCATTTAAAACTTGTCCTTCTGTTTTCAAACAGCAGCACTAGTCTAAAAGATGCAATTCTATTACCCTGCCGTTTCATTTTTTAATGCAGACTCTGAATACAGGCTAATACATCTCCTCTCCCCATGCAACACTAGAGTGTAACCCACTGAATAAAGAATAGCTCCCTATGCAACTGAGCATTATATTATAATGAAGAGACTCAGTTATCAGCTTATTAATATTTCTAAATGAACCAATCATTCTGAAACAAGAAAAAAATAAAGAAATATTTCTATCTATTTTATATTTGAATTAGAGTGTTTTCAGTCCCATTATTGTAAATTAGTTCAATAGAGCTAGCAAAAAATAGGTCCACGTAATAAAAAACTGTCAAATTATTACATGCATTAAGTTTCTGGGTACCATTGTTTGCCATAACTCAACTAAACAGGCAAGTGAGACATTTAGACACCTGATGGCAATCTTTCATTAAATTTGATTAAATATGATTTGTGCCTCTTTCTGTATGAGAATGTCTCAGGCATAACAATACAATTTAGTTTTGTATAGGGCTTTGGTTAAAAAAACTCCAGCAAAATGTCCTATGATGAGAAGCAGAAGAGAGAGATAACACTTCTTGAATGTGGGTTCAGTGGTTCCCAGAAAGGCAGTCTACAAAAAAAATTACATTAGCTGAAGAAGTTAGAGGGGGACAAAACAGGAATTTTAAAGCAGCAAAGACATTTATCCATTTTTGCAGCCAGTTGGACTGAGAACAAACTAGAAGAAAGTAGCAATAGAAGGGAAGAAAAGGTGAGGTTTATGTTGTGTTAAATGATGCAACATAACCTAATGCCATGCATGGATTGTGTTACTTCAGAGACTTAAACAGATGCTGTTCACTTTTTCTTAGGGCTGACTGGCCAGCAAGCCAAGCTTTCTTATTGCTATGCCAAGTACAATAAACTTATTTTTGCAAAATGAACGTGATCATCTGTGACAAATTCTACCCTTCCTCTATCTAGAGTCATCTTAAATGCACTGAACTTTGCAGCAGCTCCATGTTTGAGGCTAGGAGGAAGACATGCTGAAGGAAATGTGCATTCAAGTCATTTGGTAGCTGATGTAATGAATAGCAGGCCTGGTGTTTGTCAGTCTGGCAGTGCCAAAAACTATGAAATACAGTTCTACAGAGCTTGACAGGAGCACCTAAGAGGGAATTGTAGTTCTCAGACCCTTTTGGCTCCTGATTCAGTTTTGAGGGAGACAAGGAGGGACACAGGATATGGACTCTCTAACTTCTTCTTCTGGATCTGAGGATCATTTCCTCTCTTTCCATGCATGGAGGCCTCAATGGGGTTTAGCTTAATAGTACATCTGTCTTCCTTCTCTGTCTCCAGCAGAGCCCCAACACAATTATTTGCATTGGTCACACTGAAGAGATGCATTATATGCATTCAATTCTTCTGTCCCTGCCCAAGGGGCTCAAGCACAGTAGAGACAGTTGGAGAAGGACAGGTAGATCCTGAGACAGCCACAGTTTGCTCACCAGACAGTGGTTTCATCTTGATGATTGCCCGACTGTGGAAGCATATTGTGGGTGCCAAGGGCTGTGGCAACTGAGAGAGAAAGACTTCGATTAGTTGTCAGGAGGTAGAACAAGAACCTGGCACTCTTTTCTTCCTGAAAATGCAGGATCTCTAAGATCTAATGCTGCTCTAATGCAGCAGCTCTAAGAAACAGCTTAAAGAAGGAATCCATTTAGTGTTATAAATAAGTGTAAACACAAATGGGTGCTGGGTCCTGGACAAAGCTTCAAGTGACCCATTTACGCTAGAGGAGTCACTCTAGTGTATTACTTGATGTGTGAGAGAGATTCAGTCAAAAGTATTACTTTCTGAAACACCTTTTGCTTTTAAGGAACAATGGCTTCTTGGCTTGGGCTACAATCAGTAATTCTGAAAACCTCAAAAAACAACCAACTAACCCCCATGACAGACAGAGGCAAAGGCACATACCAGACACTGGCATTTGCTTTGGAATATAGAAACCCACATTGGAAGGAGCAAAGCATCTCTCTCATTATTTTTGTACATGTTCCTAAGGGAAAACAATGATGCTCAAAACCAAAGGAGTAAATTTTACCCCTGCTTCCCACTTCATCCAACCTCAGAGCATTACTTACCCATTCAGCCATAAGGCAATACCTGGTCATTTGGGAATTAGGGAGAGGATGTGAAGTGCCACCTCCTCTTTGGTGGCAGAAGCTAGAATTCTTCATCCCTGACAGCTGGTGAGCACACAAGATTCAGGCAGCCAGCCTTGTGTTTGAATCCTCTTTGAGTGTTTAACTCTCAAACAGAATATACATCAATCTCACCTTTCCAAGATCTCTTTTTTATCAGCATACTATTTCTTCATGAAATAGTTATTTTGTTTTATACAAGATGAATTAACTCTGTTGAAGAGACACACAAACAAATCGGATATTGACTTTTGCTTTGACTTATTGCCTCAGCAAAAAGGCTTGCTATGGTCATGGTATAAAAATATGCTAATGTCAAATTAATTGCTTTACATTCAAATTTTATTTAGCACTAGAAAAATCAAACAGAGGCCATAAAATTCCTAAAACTGTGTTAATAATTGAAATAGGACATTCAGCTTCTGCTGCTAGAAGGGTTACTTGAGCTGAGGAAAATGGCTGGAATATAGAAATTTAACCCTTAAAAGAACAGAGTTAAAAAGGCTACAGATAATCTAATGTTTCACAGACATTTTCCTGAGTTCCTGTTTTAAACCCCATAGAACTGAAATAAAACTCTGCATTTCCATGCAAGTAATTCTTTCCATCACAATGAGTGAGTGTATTGTCCCCACACCCTTGTCCTCCAAAAGGTTATAATCAGCCCTTACCCCAAATAAATTTGAACAGGATGGATGTCAAAAGGCATGATGTAGCTTATACTCAGAAAAGAAATAATAACAAGTTAGTAATCACCTCACGCACATATATTAGTCTCCCAACCCCAGTGTGTTTTGGAATTAGATTTCCAACACACTTTGCTGCATAGGCCACTTCCCACTCACTCACTCCCCCACCAGCAGGACTGGGGAGAGAACTGGAAGGGTAAAAGCTAGAAAACTCATGGGCTGAAAGGCAGTTTAATAGGGAAAGCAAAAGCCATGCAAACAAAGCAAATCAAGGAATTCACTGCTTCCAACAGATGGGCAGGTGTTCAGCCATCTCCAGGAGAGCAGGGCCCCATCATGTGCTACGGTTACTTAGGAAGACAAATGGCATCACCCCAAACATCTCCCCTTCCTCCTCCTTCCTCCCACTTTATGTACCAAGCATGATGTCATATGTTATGGACTATCCCTTTGGTTAGTTACCTCCTCCTTCCTCCCACTTTATGTACTAAGTATGATGTCATATGTTATAGACTATCCCTTTGGTCAGTTAGGGTCACCTGTCTGTGTGTCCTCCCAACTTCCCTTGTCAGTGTGGCAGTATGGGAAGCAGGAAGGGCCTTGGCTCTGTGGAAGTTCTGCTCAGCAATAATAAAATCATCTCGATATTATCAACACTGTGTTCATCACAAATCCAAAACATAGCTCCATACTAGCCACTGTGAACAAAATTAAATATCCCATCACACTGTGAACAAAATTAACTCTATCCCATCCCAAATCAGCATGAATGGCAAAAGAGACAACATTTGTTTAACTATAAACCTAACTTCTAATGAGAAGGCAATTTTATCAAATATTAGAAACACAAACAAGACCTGGTTTATTTGGTCTTTTGTCATGATCCCCTTTGACATGATCCCTCATTTCATTTTGGTACTGTCAGAAATCTTCCTCACCTTTGCTTATCTTCAGTTTCAAAGCAGCTCTAGACCAGTCTTCTCCTTCCTTGTTCAACACCAGGTGTCAATAGGGAGCACCTTCTTTTCACCACTGTGATCTACAGGGATTAGATAAGTAACAGAGTCATTAGAAGCATTATGTAATTGCATATACCAGCTACAGGTCTATGGATGAATGACTATTACATTAAAACACTCTTGGCAGACAGCCTGAGCGGACATATGCAGTGGAGGCTGTAGCAAAGATCTAATTTAATTTGCTTTTTTAAACTTTCCTTTGTATTTTGGGGTTGCTGTTGCTTTCATCCCAACAGATTTAATTTGTATGAGGCTGAAAAGCTGTTATAAAGATCTGGAAACCAAAACCTGCCTCTTTGAGGAAAATTTCTATTCTTGCAGAGTTTCCTTGCAGAGTTGCCATTTCTTTGATGTTTGATAGGGATTTGAAACCTGGGTTAGAGTGACCCATATAGAAAGAGAGAAAATAGGGACAGTACATCTCTGCTAGAAAAACTGGGACATCTGGTCACCTCATTTATTACCAGAAAGAATATCTTCAGAGTATGATATCTCCAGATACAGGGGATTTGATGATTTTGTTACAGTGAGAGGAAAACAGAGACTTTATTAGTTAAAAGTTGATCTGAATTGCTTGTTGTAGTTATGAATTTTGCATTTTCAAACAAGAAAAAATAATTTTACATTTTGAATTTACAGTAATAAGAGATTCCTATATCTAAAGCTGTAAGCATATTCATGTGACTATCATCATAATAAATCCAGATATACTGAGCCTCTCCAACATTAACATGATCTGCTTCCCAGCTATGTACCTTCTTCAAACCTGTTAAAAAACTTCAATAAGTATTTTGTAGTATGCTGGAATGGAGCATTTCATAGGCAGAGAGGAAATCCTTTGCATGGGCCATAGGTTATAAGGCAGGGGTATGTATGTGATGAGAACATGAAACACGACCATACAAACTCTGAAGGAGAATGTCATTGCAATCAAATGTATCAGTGACTTTTACATCCCCTGCTGTACTGCAGCAAATACACCCAGCAGATGTCTAGAGGACCTCCCTTTGTAATTTCAGCTGGTTTTAGCATGAATCTCCCCTTTCCTCCACTCTTTGCTTAGTACTCAACCCAGCATCCAGTTCAGCCCTTACAATCTCCAGCCATTTAGGTATTTCCTTTGCATCTCTAAGGTAAAACATAAATGAACCTTAACTACATATGGACATCAGCAGCATGGTATCTGCAAGCCTTGAGTTCTCAGCAAGGATCTGAATTTTTACACTACAATTAGGTACAGCCAAGGCAGCAATGATTTCAGGTACTTGCTCCAGTCTTTGATTAACTGTGATAGCTCTGTCACACAGTTTTGCTAACTGGCTTCAAAGCCTATTTTATGCTTTGTTTTGTTTTCAAATGTTTCTTCAGGGATCTGCTAGTGCAAGACATATGTTGTTCATGGTTTGGCTGCTCTGTCGTCTCCCTGTGCTACTAATCAGCTTGTGATCAGTCTGTTATATGTGAGGGTTTTTTCATATTTGTACTGATTGTGTAATGATGTTCTGGGTGATGGGAATGAAAGTCAATAACCAAAGTTACCAAAGTAGCCTTTAGAAGAAACCTTAATTTTATTAGCTCAGGAGGAATATGGAATTTGAGCCATGCTGAGATAACATCACTTGGTAGGTCACACCCAAGGGCTGACATTATCTCTCAGGAACACACACTCCTGGGGTGTCTTATTAATTATAGTTAATTGCATGGAAATTAATGAGCTTTTTCTGTGACTACTGGGCTAGTCTACAGCTGCAAGACAAACTATATTAACTTTGATTTTTATGTTTCTTGGTCTTTGAACAGTTAAATGCTTTCACTTTATCTTAATTCACTCTCTGCATTTCTAATGTATAACTAATTTAATATTTCTTATTGTTTACCAACACTATTGCCATATGCTTTCAATAATTAATTTCCTCTGCTATTTTTATTGTATTTATCATCTGTGCCTAAGACAGCAAATTTACCTTATTTACCTTACAATTCCCCTTGATTTGAGGAAGGTTTTAAAGCCATTTGCTGTTATAAGTATCTAAGGGACATAATCCATGATTCTCTTAGTCTCTCACTCTTTTAGATATTTAGACAATATCAAGACAACCAAGATGCCTCTAATCAGACAGTGAAACAGGCTAATAATATTGCTGGAAAACAAACTTCAGAATTCGTGTTAAATAGCTGTATTAAAGCCCCAACACCTTCCCAAAAATTAAAGCACTAATATTAGAGAACATGGGCTACTGAAATCCCAGAAGTGAAAAACCCAAACAAGAACCTGTATTTCTGAAGGAATTTGTTAGCATGAGGACAGATATTTTGCTTTTCCATTTGACTTGACAGATCTTGGTCCCTTTTGGATGTTTCTATATTCTATATGATAAACCCATGTACTCCATATTCATAGACCTCTAATACTTACTAAACAAATTTAAAATTCAAGACATTTCTACTTTTTATAACCTTATTGTCGAATATAGAGTGTGGCTGATTTTATGGAGTAACTGTAAAAAGCCGAAAGAAATGATGAATGAATTGAGAAAAACTTGCTCTGAAGGAATAAGGATGATGCTGTGCTATCACTGCTGAGTGTTATTCATTATACACTGTAAACACTGCTGCAGAATATTTAGTGGTGAACACTTACAAAGCTCAGTATATCTTAAGAGCCCAGAAGAACTAATTTGGGCCTTAAATAAACTTCTGTTAATTTTTAGCACATAGTAGTCATCTTTCCACTGACAATCAAGCTTTTACAAAAATACCCTTTTCTCAAGCATTCCAAATATTTCCAACATCATCATGAACCCCACTTCTAAAATCAGTACCTTTTCATGGTAAACATAATGTTGAACTCATGAAAGATCTAATGCAGCTTATGCACCTATTAAATTTATTCTTTGTAATAGTATGGTCTTAAAATTATGACTCATAAAAGCATCATTTTATTGAAAAATATAAAAACTAAAAAGGTTTAAATGAGTGTAGAGAAATGAAGACACTAACTACTTATTCTTTGCTCTATAACATTTGATATGCTTTTTTAAAACAGTTACAGGCTTGGTACAGAAAAAGGAAGGGAGTCTACAAGAAAGATGGAGAGGAACTTTTTACAAGCTCATGTAGGCATAGGACAAGGGGGAATGATTTCAAACTGAAAGGGAGTAGGTTAAAGTTAGATATTGGAAAATATTATTTCCTGTGTGGGTGGTGAGGCACTGGAACAGGTTGCCCAGAGAAGCTGTGGATGTCCCATCCCTGGAAATGTTTAAGGCCAGGCTGGATGGAGCTCTGAGCAACCTGGAACTAGATGATCTTTAAGGTCCCTTCCAACCCAGGCCATTGTATGATTCTATGGGATGGGAATCAAGCAGGAAATGAATAAAGTTCTCCATCAAACACCTGCTTAAGTATTGACAACTAGTCTTCCTTGTGCTTTTTGCTCTAATGGTCTCTAAGGACAATATCACATGAACTATGTGGCCTATAAAGGAAGCATGGATCTCTTTTAATGTGTACTATAACAAAGGCAATATTTGTCTCATTTTCTTGGGAACACTTGCAACTTTTAAAATGTGACAGTCTGGTATATAGGATGTACTTGAGAATGGTGATACCCAGATCCCATCCCTTGCAAAAGGCTGTACTCCATGTGGGGTCTCACTAGAATGGAGTAGAGGGGGAGAATCACCTCCCTTACCTGCTGGCCGTGCTCCTTTTGATGCAGCCTAGATTACAGTTGGTTTTCTGGGCTGCAAGAACACATTGCCAGCTCATGTCCAGCCTCTCATCCACCAGCACCTCCAAGTAATATGAAAGATATATCCTTTCTTTACAAGTCATTTACATATATTACTGTTCCCATTGGTACATGACCCCTTTATGGACAAGTAGCTTTTACTGGAGATAGTATTTTATAACTGCCTATAGACAACATATAGTGTTCTATAATGACAATGCTAAAATTGGCTTTTACTTCCTTAAACCATCATTGTATTGAACCCTGTAACCAGAAAATCACAATGCAGTGATCTTTCTGTACACTAATCCTTCTATGGGAGCTTAATGACTTGTCTGCTCATCTTGGAGATAATAAACTCCACAATGGAAGCAATAGCTGTCTCAGTGACTTTGCATAAATCATTATTTGTAAAAGTGAAAGAAAACCTATACACAGAAGGTAAGCAATGAGATTGCTCACATTCTTGGTATTAGCTCTACTTGGCTTTAAAGCATCCATAATGCAGTGAATAAATAGATATGAAGCAAAAAATATGTAAATAGTATCCCAAGGTATAATAGATAAGATCCCCTATATAGTCAGTAAAATCATTGAATATCTCAGAATGACTGGCCATTCATAAGCAATACCATACTATGTGCTTGTAAATACCAGCATCTTGTTCAAGGACCAGAGATAATACAACACATGGTAGAAAGAAATGGAGTTAACAGTTCAATAACTGAAAACAGAGGTACTTTTAAAAGTCTGTTTTACAGTAAAACATGGGAAATCTGAGGTTTTTGAAGTAGGAGACTTGAACGTTGTGGGTTATAGGTTTGTGATTTACAAACTGTCTGCAGAAAATAGTGCTTAGGATATCTCCCAGAGAAAACGCTTCTGTAATTAATAGGGAAAATGCAGCAGAAAGAGCACCTACTCTCTCTGTTAGTAAAAATGCATGCCTTGTACTCTAGCATGTATAAGTTGTGAGTGCTTGTACACCCATTTGCCCTGAATTTGAACAGCAGAATAAATAAAGTTTGTCTGCAACTTTATTTTCAAATCCAAGAGTGGGAAGAAGAGAGTGAAGAGTGAAAGGCTCTATTCTTTTTCTTGTGCTACTGACTGATTTGCTTTTGCATTCCCCTCATTGAACATGGTGATCCCAATTTTGGTCCTGTGTACCTTTATTCTTAAAAAGGGGAGAGGAAATTATCTATCAAACTGTGCACAAACTAGTGTATAAGTTTGTTTAGATAGGGTCTTGCCTTAGACTTTACTTCCCTCATACTGTTATTGTCTTGTTGGAATTTATCTTAGAATATAAACCCTTCAGGATATGGTCTGTATCTTTATTAGTGATTACACAGTGCTGAGGCTATAAACAGAAGATGAGGAAACAGAAAAATCAGACAGGAATAGAAAGAGCCTGGGCTGAAAAAATGGAAAATGGGCCCTTTTTTTACTGTTCTTGTTAGTGCTTTAGGGAACTAAACAGCAAATTTGATTTGTATTGGCATATTTGCAACTCTTGCTTCCTCTACCAAAGATACCAAGGTCTTAAAGAAGATGGATAGAGGAAATATTAATACAATTCTAAATTATGCAGTGAATTTACTTTGCATTCATTCGTGAAACAGCTGCTCTTCCTAACCATCCCATTGTTCTCCTCTGTAAAAATAATTAGGAAATACCTTTTTTCTCAGGTACTGTAGGTGATTTCACTTCATATAAATGTGTAACTTAGATGATGCTTCTTGTTAACAGCTTAAGTAAAATTGCTTTTTGTTAGAAATGGTGATCTAATCTCAAACCGAGTCACTTGATGGATGATGTAAAAAGATACAGAGAAACTCAGCTCCTGAAGCCAGGCAGTTCCCTGGATGGCTGAGTGCTTTAGGCTTTGTGGGAAGGCAGGTAGGACTGCAGCAGGAAGAACTAGCTCTGGTGAAGCACTTTGGACAGGCAGATCATCTTTCCAACTTCTTTAGGAAGTTACTCTGCATTGAGCCACTAGTGGACCATAAGCAAGTCATTCTTTCCAGCTGAAGCTTCCATGAGTGGTCAGGACTTTCATATGTTATACACAGCACAGTTATACACCCTTATTCTGAGGAATATTAAATATGCTCCAGGAAGCAAAAAACACCCTATCTCTAAATGCATAGTGTGTATCCAGACTTGAAGACCTGAAATTTTCTCCATTGTAACTGCTGTGCATGAAGCATCATAGGTTTAATGGCAGAAGAACTATAAGAGAGAGGGTGATGTTTTTTAAATTTGAATTGAATTTTGAAATAAGGAATAAACCATCTTTATTTTCTTCACAATATATTTGCATAGTTTCAATTTACATTAAGCTATTTACACATAGACTGAACAAACTGCTTAGTATACAAGGCACCTACTCTTCTCTTCAGTAATGAGTTGTAATGCACTTTGTGGCTATTTATGGAGAACATGCCTAAAAAGGGTATGTGTCACACTGGACATTCTGTATTTCCTTGGTTAGGCAAGGACAACATTTGCTAAAAATGTTTGTTGCCTAACCAATTTTTGTGTGCAATGTGTAATTTAAAGGCTGAATACTTCCTGTGGATACTCACTCCCCATTTCTTTTGGCATCCATTTTAGTTTCATGTGTTTATAATATCCAAAGGCAACATTTATATCCAAATAATTTATTTTCCCAAAATGCTCTTGATTTATTTTCCTCATTTATATTTCCATACCATTTGAAATGTGCCAGACCATTATCAAAGTGCTATGGAGGAAATAACCTCTCTATAAAATGCACAATCTAAAGCATCTATCCTGCAAGCTGCTCTTCATGGGAGGACCTTTGTCCCTTAGTGGAGCTCTTTTGAAACACATCCCAGGAATAAGGAACCATCTCTGCAGCACATTTTTTAATGTTTTCCCCCCTTTTGTAATAAAGGAGGCTGAGAAACCAGGGAATGTAAATAAGAAAGATTTTATAATTCAGGTGTCCTCTACAACTCATCCCTACACTATGAAATGTGAGACAGATGATAAATACCTTGAAATATTTGAGAAATGCATAAAAATTCAACCACCTAATTCTAATTATTATAATCATAACAAAACCACTATATTTAAAAGAGTTTTCTGTGGTGCAGGATGAAGCAGCCAGGCAACACCAGCCATACAATCTTGATTCTGCTCCACCTCTGTGCACTCACAGGGCTGAAAGAGGCAGTGCATATCATAGCACATGGGTAAGGTCTGCATCAAGGATGCTTCAGAACCATAAATTTGGCATTCTTAACCCTTCTAGGACTTGACTTCTGTAAACAAATAACAGCCCTTTGAGTTTAAAAGACTTTTGAAAATTCTCATTAAGAACAATTCCAATGTGTTCCCCACAGCTCCTTAACCATTGCAACATAGATGTGAAGTATGGGAAACAGTATGTTGATATTAAGTTAATCAGCTGCCATAGAAAATGACTTCTAGCACAGTGGTGGCAATTAGCCAAATTTCCTGTGCATTCTGCTCATTCTTAAGCATTTTAAGTAAGATGCCTGTTATTTTGCTTAGTGCTATGTTGGAAACAGGTTGGGTCTAGATATTTAAAATGTTCACTGTCAAATAGCACCTCTGCAAAATGCTAAATTTTCCCTTAAAGAAGAAGTGATGAAAAAAATGGAAGTTGATACTTGGGCTAAACATGAATGGAATTTTAAGAGACAAGGAAAAGGCAATTCCACAGCTTGAGAACTTTTTTATTGCTGTATTTCAAATGCTTGTTACAAGCAACACAGCCCTGGAAAGTTGCTTTTTCTTAGCAAAAATCTTTTATAATAAAAATGTTGAGGAATATAAATATGACTTACTACTGTCTTTCAAAGCTACTGGACTTTGGAACCCAAGGAACACTTTTCTCAATATAGAGGTTTTGTGGTAACCTTAATAAGCAGTCACGTAAGGATTTTTAAAAATGTAGGCAATTCACATGTTTCTAAACCATCTGAAGGTACTTAACCTTTAGTTTTGTGTTCTACAACATATTTGCAGCATCCCTCTATTAACAATGAATTCTAGAAGCTTACTGATTTATACAATAATAGAGAACCAGTGGGGTTTATTTGCAGCTGCAATAATAATTCAGGGCGTTCTCTAGCTTCTTTTCTCTGAGCCTCATTTTTTTTCCAAAATGCAAAGCAACATACTAACCTTCCCTTACAGATCCCTTTAATGGGTAACTGTATGGTTGAGAATGTTCTATTTTCCTGATGCAATTTTCAGTTTCCTACTTTTTAGTGTACATCATCTCCTCCTTACTCATAGCTGCACCAATCAATCCTCACACCACACTGCTGACAGAAAAAGTCCACCACCATGTTTCAGCTTCCATTTTTGTTTTAGGTTGAAATAACTTGATAAACGTCTGTTTAGGAAAGTGCCTTGCCCATTCACATAGCATTTGTTGTTCTCCTGGAAAATTTCAATCACTACAAGACCTCAAGTGTGAGTTATTCAAGATTTTTAAGTTAATGGATTGAAAAAAAAAGGTGAATTCAGAATGACCATTGGTCCCAAAGTGCTGCTCCACCACTGTACTATAAGTAATTCAGGGACATCTTGTAGTAAGTAATGTGCAGAGCACCCAAAGTGCTGCTCCACCACTGTACTGTAAGTAATTCAGGGACACCTTGTAGTAAGTAATGTGCAGAGTACCTATTGTTTCATAAATTCAGTGTAGACATCTTCTAACATCTCTCTAGTAAGTAATGTGCAGAGCACCTATTGTTTCATAAATTCAGTGTAGACATCTTCTCAGCAAACATCTCTCGGAACCACACCGTCAGCTGCATCTTCCTGCATTTATTTTTGTCCTAATAGTTTCTCGAAACATTACCGAGGAGGATTAAGAAACTGTATGTAAGTAGAATGACTTATTTTCTCGGGCCCTTTTAGATCAATTTCAGAAACAATCTATGAAGTATTTAGTATCTAAACTTACTGAGGCTTGCTGTTTCCAGGTTATAATCAGTGTCTCTTCACAACCTTTTGAAAGAGGCAATACACATTGCTGAAGCAGGACCAAAGTGGCCTGGGGGCTAAGATGTTTTATGGCATTGTTCTGAGTCCTTCAGCCAGGAAGGGAAAGTGATGGTGGCTGCTAGGGATATATTCATTCCCAGTGTAGGTAGTTACATTTTGAAGGACTTTAGGCTGCAGTGCAATTATTCTCTAAAACTTTACGAATTACGGTAAGGGATGAGTAAGTTGCTCTCTTCCAAAAATAAGTGGGAAAGAGGTCTTAAAATGTACACTAGGTGCCCTTTTCCACACAGTCCTCCTAAAAAGGTTTTCATTTAAGTTTCACACATTCAATTTCACATCCTAAAATGCCAATATATCAGTCTGAAAACTTCAGCTCAAACCAATTACTTTTGTTTTTTTGATCATTTTATTTCAATTTATTTCCTAATGCCAAAGAATATCTAAGTATGATTATTCAGAAATCTAAAAGAAGGCGTAAATTACAGCAAGCCTGAATTAGGTACACATTTTCGAAGACGAGCTTAAAACATAAGATTAATGGCTGTACAAACCTGTTAAATTGTCCTTTGCATTTCTATATAGATCCCATTATTCCTAGAAAATTTTTCAGGACATTTCAGTTTTTGTCAGAACTAACACAACCTCTCTTATCTACGAAGCTGGGGTTCCCAGCTGTTGGATAGAGGATGTGCTTTTCTTATTACTCTCATCTGGTACTAAATGATAAGAAGGACAACAACGCTCCATTTTAAAACGAGCTGTTGCAAAGAAAAGCTCCTATTGTTACAAGGGGTGTTTTCATTTTTTAATATTAATCTCCAAGAATCTAATAATCTAATGAAATAATTTGCATCATGGCTAATTTTGTATGCCATTGCTTGCAGTACACTGCCAGTAACATGAAGAAAGGGCTTATTTTTCACAATTTAAGCATCTTGTAGCATGGGAGTGTTCAGCACGTAAAATGAATTGCTTTAAACAATAAGAAATGCTACACCTTCTGCAAATGATTTGGTTCAAACAAGGAGAAATACAGCACTCTTTGAATGAATTAATTTGCATACTACTGCAAAATTTTCAAGTGCTAGTATTTTTAATGAGCCTCACATTGTATAGGAATGTCTACAAGATGACCAATCTGCCTGGTAGTCTTTACCTTTTTTTCTCACCCTTTAATAGATACCCAATACTTATTGTCAACCAAATTCTCAGATGATGAAAACAACCTCTGTCATCTTTAAGCCATGTGATGGCTTAAACCCAGACACTCACAAAAATCTGTTGAATCTAATGCTGTCTTGTTGACTCTAGTCCTGTCTTTGTTCCACTCCAGAAACAGTCCCTAGTCCCCACAATTCAAGCTTCCACTTGAGGCAAATGTGTCTGTTTGCAAACGTGACATGATTAGTGCACAGTTCTCCTACACAGTTGCATGGATGTATCCTACTCTCCCAATTGCCATAGGTACATGTTGCTGCTGCCATCCAGATACCCCAGTCTTACACTTGAAGTCCTGCTACTTCAGCTGTTTAAAAGTATTTTTAAATCGCTTATTTAATCACAATAAAATTAGCAGTATTAGAAAAATCGATGGGAAACTATGAGGTATTGAAGTATCAATTTCTGATCAGATGCTGAAGTAAAATGTCATGTTAAAAAGCAATGGATTCTCACATGCAGTAATTATGTTTCTGGAAAAAAATAGGAGTGGAAAGTGGGGTTCCAGGAATGACCTTGTGAAGCCTTTAGCTGCTGTTTAGCCAGAATCATAGAATAGTTTGGGTTGGAAGGAACCAAACTAGTCTAGACCCCTGCCATGAGCTGGGACATGGGTTGGAAGGAACCAAACTAGTCTAGGCCCCTGCCAGTCTTCAACTGGAACAGGTTGCTCAGAGCCCTGTCTAACCTGACCTTGAGTATTTCTAGGGATGGGGTCACACACCTCTCTGAGCAACCTGTGCAAGTGTTTCACCACCTTCAGTGTAAAAAATGTATTCCTCTGAATCTACCCTCTTTTAGTTTAAAACCATTATCTCTTGTCCTATCACTACAGGGCCTGTTAAAGAGTCTGCCTTCATCTTTCTTACATACCACTTATAAGTATCAAAAGGCCCCAGTAAGATCTCCCTGGAGCCTCCCTTGGGTTTATTCCAGAGAGTTCCTGGATGCCATTATTCAGCAGTTAATGATGTCTGACTGAGAATCACACAGTCATAGTTTTGCTGCTTCTTTTATATTCCAAGACCCCTAAAAATTTTATAACTTCTTTCCATCCCATCTCACTGATATTCAGTGGAAAGCCAGTCTCTATCTGTATTCATCAACTAGCAAGTCACCACCAGTCACCTCAAGTACAGGTCTTGATTTTGAAAGAAATTAAGCCCTATCTTAATCTTATCTGATGGGGAAAAATCCCATGTATAAGTCATGTATATTGCCAGCGAAAGGATGCCATCTCCTTCAGAATATATAGATGTCTTAAGGGTTTCTATAGAAACATATGTGTATATAGAAACAGTATGTAGGTATGGTAAAATGGATGTGCATTCAAAACGTTTGAAAGCCTATAGTTTCATTTCTTACAAAGAAAGTTGAGGTTTAAATATACCCAATGATGAAGAGTCTGGACAACCTGTTCCAGTTCTGACAACCATCCCAGTAAAAATTTTTGTGTTTATAAATATTTTCCTGTATTTGGCAGCTGTTGGCCACCTTTGTCACAAGGGTACATTGTTGGGTCAATTTTCTGAAGGATGTTGTTTGTTGTGGTTTGTTTGTTTGTTTTCTTTAATGTATCCACGAGAGTGTTTGGAAACTCTGGAACCTGTAGTAAAATATTTATCTGTGAAAAATATTCACTAGCACCAACTACTCTACAAAGAAAGCTGGAGGATTTCAGGTCATATGTTTTTCTTTAGATAGTGCAAAACTCTCCCATTGAGGGAACTGATGCTCTTGAACATTCATGCTCAGTAGTTCCAGTGAGCATTCCTCATCCTTGGTGAAATGTTTGGGTGCAAGTACTAGATTTCAAGAGCTGTCCTCAGAGGCTTTGGAGATTACCATACTGGTTTAGCTCTTTGGTTGGGTCTCAGATGTGCTCTCCTTGACATCAGGATCAGGTGCTCTGCTCGTGTTGATGTTGATAATTTGTAAATTGTGTTGTCAACACAACATTTAATCTGCTCCAAACAGCTCATAAACAAACCTTTGATTAATTCTTCCAGTCTGTGTCTTCTGGACAGGATTTACAGCGTTCTACTTATTTGGATGAAAAATAGAGAGACAACTTGTCACCACTGAGAAAAAGGCTATTTTTTCCCTTCACTTTGTAGCTTAAGAATCATTTTATCATGACTTTACTGTATGAAAATGGCAGAAGATTTAAATTTGTGACTGATGATGCAGAAGCTGTAAAACTTGATGAACTCAAGAGTGTTCATACCAAATTACCACAAGCTACACACATTTTAGGCCAGGAACATCCAGCTCACAATGCAATAGAAACTTGGAAGTGTTATTACATGATCAATGCATAGGATGATGTTAGCCAATGACATTTGAAAGAGCTGTTTATTTATAGCCTCAGCTGAACATTGCAACAGAGCAGGAGGAAAAAATGAGTAATTTCAAAGACAAATAATTCAGAAGGAGATCTGTTGGGGGTGGGGGCACTGAGTTTACCATGTCCAAACACTTAATAGCTTTAAAACAAAGTATCTGAAGGAGTAAGGCTTACTTTACTGACCTTGTCTTTTGTTATAACATTAAATTTAACTCACAGCTCAGAAGATCGCATTAGTTTGGCTTTGAAACATTTTTCATTTATGTGTGCCTTTGAATCAGCACACTACTATCTCTGTTGATTTAGTCCAGTCAAGATGTATGTATAGTTCTGAAGCACTGTTTACGTAAGGTTCTTATATCACCCTCAAGCACAGCTACCATCCAACAACTTGGGCTTGAAAATTAGAAACTGAATGCCACTGGAATCAAATTCAATTCCTATCAAAATTATTATGATGAAACATACAAGTGGTTTGTGGCTGATATGAAAAGATTAAAGCAAATAGCTATCTATTAATTTCAGGAGTATCAGAAATGTAAATAAGAACCTGACACACCAATTCTTTTTGGAATGCTAGCTAGTTTCTTCCATCCAACACTCTCTTGGATAAAATACTTTTTTGCAATCTGCATTTCTGAGTTTGCATATTTGCATCTTTAAAGCCAACTTTGCTCTGCTTTGTTCTTTTTAATTTTTTTTTATACTGCCCTTTCTGGGTTAAAAAAAAAGCAACAACAACAAAATATAAATTTGGGTTTTTTTTAAATTCTTATTTTGGCATAGCAACAACAACAAAATATAAATTTGGGGGGTTTTAAAATTCTTATTTTGGCACATGAATTAAAACTCATAATGTAAAAGTGAAAAGTCTGTTCCTAAGGAAGGACAGCAATAGATTGATGTTTGTAGATAGTTTGTATATAACACCCAGGGTAATACTAATCCAAATATAGAAAGTAATTACCCTGACCTTGATATCTGTCATCATTATCTTGCTTATAGCACAAATGTTTTGCTAAGAATGCCATCAAAACCATAGTTTTAGATCTGTTTCCAGTAAGAAACTCCTTCTAATCATTGCTCTCCAACTATTGTGGTTCTAAGGATACAAAAGTATCAGTGTATCTAATTGGAATAATTGCTCCAAGAGAGAATTAGGATAAAACTCCTTCATAGGCTTCATTCCAATGGCTTTCATGTACTACTTGCAGTGCCAGAGCATTTCAAAACACTGTTTGTGGAAGATTATCTTGTACCCAGGGAAAAAGAAAGGAGAACAGAAAGAATGATTTTAGGGAGTTAAAACACCTGAAGTGCACTTGATTCTTTCATAGGAAAAGATGTCAGGAATTGACAAAACACCCTAATGTTTCCCAACTTGTAGGAAATGTTTCTGGTATACAAGGTACATACCAGCAGCATGGCTAAATGTAACTCTAGCCCCTGAGAAACAAGAGGCTCATACATCCACACAAGGAGGATAATACGCAGTGATTTTCAATCTTCTGAGAACAGCAGTGGACTATTGGGCTTATTTCATGATTATAAAAGCCTCATAATGTATGATTGCTGCAAGCAGAAATGATTTATTGGAGTACTCTCACATATGTGAGATAAAACTATAACTTGCTGGCAGCTATTATTTTTAAAAGAGGGTATTAAGGGAAAGGCCAACAGCTTGCTTACTTTGTAGCCTCAGAAAATGATGATTTGCAGCTCCAAAATATCAGTTTTGATGAATAGTTGTGGTGAAATTATAACCGCTGTTGTACAATGAGATAAACTTTCACCTCCATGAGGAAAATATAGATTACAAAATCTGATTGTAAACAATCAATGCTTTATATTCTTCTTCCCTAACTGAGCAATTTTCGAATTTATGCCAGTCCGACAAAAGCATTAATAATCTTTAGCACCTAGGTATTTGTGAAAGAAATTGGAAATTGTTTTTAATTTGTTAGCCTGGTGAAGCGATAATACACTGATTCAGGGAGGGAGAAGTGGTAGTACATGTTCGCTATTTTCACACAAAAATATGGAAATCCACATACAAATGTGTGTTCTTTTACATATATACAAACTCTCCCACATAAAGGAAGATAAGTATAGTGAATATAGAGAAGAAACTATAATCAGTTGCTAAACAATAAGGAAGAAAAGTAACTTGAAAGCAGAAGAGTCTTCAATGAGTTATGAAGCTCATTCCCTAAGTATCATAGATATTTTAGAGATTAATTTTATACTTGATATATAATCTAAATTAGTCTTATTTTATGTTCTTATTGAGTTTTCTTCGCTTTTCTCACCTGTAAAATACAGTGTAAACCACACAGCCTATTTGCTCTGTATAATCCATGGGATGAGGTCTGAGAGAAATTTATTATAAGGAGCGTAGTGAGCTGCATTTTAAAAGCCTTGTCCTATTCACCTGAGGTTCACTTTGATTTCAAAATCGGTGAAAGACTCACATGCAACAGAGATAAGGAAGTAAGTAATAAAGAACAGAAAATCAGAACTACAGATAACTGCTTGAACAGGACTCTTGGTTTTGCCAAACCTAAACACAAGAAGTGATGTGCTACAGTACTCATCTGAGAGCCACAAAAATTCTTCATGCAGAAAATTTAAACTGCTTTGAGAGTCCTTCTTTTAGTGTAAATAAGTCTATAGCCTCATATGCATGGGTACTTATTGCCAATTTAAATCACTGCTATTAAAAGGGGGGGATACTATATAGTTGTGGAGTGTAGGTAATCTGGGGACTGAAATTAAACAAGGCATATTTGAGTGCTAAGTCCCTAAAGACAGTTCTTTTGAGAGAAAGAGGGGTGAGTAGTGAAGCAAATAAAAAGGCATGTGAGAGCCCTAGGTAAGGTTATGCATTGCGTTGTAGTACTTAAATGATCATATATACAAAGACGAAGAGTTAGAGAAATGGAAAAATTAATATGCATTAAAGTAAAATGTGAGTTGGCAGCAAATTCTTTGTGTGGAAACACTTGTTTCTCCTTAGGTGTGAGACAGGTTTCACCTATGCTAAGGCTGGGCAAGTTTTGCACTCTTGTTAGTAGGAAAAGGGGTAAAAAAATGTTGTCTTTCCTTTTCCCCTTCACCAGAGTCCTTCAAAATTTCAGTCCCTTACAGGACATATGATAATTTGATATAAGATCTGTCACAATTCTTCTGTAGACAAATATAATGCAGCCTAGATATTTATTCTTAGATGCTGTATTCCAAACATATAGCATTTGGAAGTGATTCAGCTGCCTGAATAGAGGTATCTAGTACCATTTGACACATCCTGGGTTACTGACTGAATCTTTGTGGAGGCATCAGATGTGACCTTGGACCCATGGCAGACCTTTCTCGACTGGCTGTTAGAAAACATCTTAAATGGGACTGTATGCTAATGTTTGCACAAATTGATTTTTTCAAGTGGTCAAGTTGACCTGGATTCACCTTTTTTTTTTTATAAATTTTTATGTAGTTGAGAAAGATTTTGGTGCTCTTTTGTGTAGATTGATTAGTTACAACTTTTACCAATGAAATCTAAAAGCCCAATTGCTCCTGCTATGATAGGTATCAAATTCACCTTATTCTTCCCAGAGACCTTCTCAGATGCAGAGAGTAAGGTATCTAAGAAAAGAGACTCACAAGGCTTCCTCCTCTACTGTACACAGAAACTTTGAGATTAGGTTTTAAAAAAATTTACAGAGTTCTGCCTAAAACAAAATAATAATAATGAAAACAGGAAGTTGGAATCCTACATAATTTGATTAAAAGGTGAAGGCTAAACATTTTCTAATCATTGAGGGTCAACACTGTACATAAACCAAAAGAAAATAGCCCATTTTACTAAGAGGTCTGATCAAGCATTAAATGGTAAAAGAAGGTGAGAATTGAATGAAAAGTGGAAGGTGACTGAATTACATGCTTTCTAAAGATGCCATCAATTTTTATCTGCAGTCTGATTTCCTAGTTGATGTAATTTAAATTTTTGCAACTTTTTTGGTACTGTAAACCTCACTGTTCTGTCATTTAATTTCAAAGCTTTTATGACTTCCAAATAAATTATTTTGAAATAATTTAAATCACAGGCAAGTTAAATAAAACATTTGTTAGTTCATTCTTGCTTTGTACTCAAATGCTTTGGCTGAATTTTATCAAAGCACAGGATCATATACTATGAATAGACAATCCCTCACAGCCATCAATTGCCCTTTTTTTTGGTCAGGAACCAAAAATAAGATTAATTATGTAAGCTTCCAAAGAGAGATTTCCAGTTACACTTTAAATGAAATGCTCCCCCCTTAAAAGGATTTAACTCAGACTTAATGAGAAAGTTATTGTATGTTAATTAAATACACACTGATTACTATGAATATTTATCGAAGTGTAACAATAATTTGCATGAAGATAGATGTTGAACAACTGAATTTCAGTAAATATGTTCCTAATAATTATTTAACATTCACTGAATTATGCAACTAAATGATTTTTTGGCAAAGATATTGAGTATTTATTATATATTATAGGCCCAATTGTATCATTGCCTACACAGGTGCAATCCCATTTAATTAAAGGGGAAGTTGTCGTGTAGCTGAGGGCAAGATGCAATCATATATACCACCTGATTACTAAGCATATTTAATGACATTGAGCAGCAGTTCTGAGATCTAGAGAAGCCATTCTATTCATTTCTTTCAAAAACTCGTTGAAAATTAAGCTGGATGATCCAGACGGAATTTCTCCTTTCTAATGCACCAGGCACCCTTCAACCAGTTCCAGTCTTAGAATCCTTGCTGTTGATGGAGTTTCCTGACTGCTCACATTTGTATCCTGGTTTTTGAAGCTTTGTCTGGCTGTGCATGTTTCCTAGCTGTACAGCAGCATCAAGTCCTGATAAAAAGTGTAGTGGAAAATCACCCTAACTCAGTTCTTGTCAACTGCTGCTACTCTATGAAGGAGCCTTTGAGACCAAATCTAATCTACTTTTTCTATGGAAATATTCAAGGCTTATTTTGTATATTACTTGTCTTCCCCCTTCTAGATGCAGTATAGATGTTGTATGTGGAACCCTTAGTTTCATAGTTTGACATTTGGTATCCTACTCAGCTGGAGGAGTTTTAAGAAAATTTCTATAATTTCTTAGGAAAAAGGAACAATCTTCAGGCTACTGTCAGGACAGGCACTCTCTGCCTTTTGTTCAAGCCAGTTTAGCCAATAGTTCAGGAACTAAGCATAAGGAAAGATTAAACATAAGAGACAACCCATTTCTGTAGGTCAGTGATGACAATATTCAGTTGGGACAGGACAGCATCCTGCCCTCAATCTATTTTTGCAGTTCTCTCTAGTGTCCCTTAAATGCTTGTTCAGTCCTTGAATCAATTATCAGAACAGAGATTCTCCATCCTTAGGCTTGCTTGTAAACAACAGAGAGAGGAAATGTCACAGATGTTGTTATAGGAATAGCTTAATTCAGAGCAATTTAGGAGCTTACAACATACCACTAATACTAAAAGTCTCAAAGAAAATCAAACAGGACAGAAAGAATAGAGCCTGCAGTTATGCCTTTTGCACTTATTTGTCTGTCCACTTCTATATTTACTTCTCATGCCACATCTTTTGAATCAGCACAATGTCACAAATTCTCTCCCTTACATGTGACAGTGAAGCATTGGAATGGGTATTGGGATTTGCATGCTCACTGCACATCCAGTGCACTTCAGCCAGAGGTGGGAAGGATACTGAAAGGGAAGACATACTTCTAAAAGAAAAACCTGTCAGTCATGGTGCAATGGTCGTCCATCTTTTTCCTTGCTATCTGTCAGTACTACAAGATATGTGGAAATAGATTGTGTCTTTGAAATCTCAAGGTCTTTCTAAGAGCTATTGGAACACAAAAGGCTCATATCCTTAGCTGGAATGTCCATCTGGGATTATCTTCGCCATCCACTGCCAAATTCTTCAAATGGCTTATTCTCTTAAGAGTAAGAAACTAATACCACCATGCAATCATGTTTCAGTGTTTATAGAGCTCATGAAATTGCCTTGCTTTCTGGCCTTAGTCTAATTTTTGAAAAGCTAAAAAAGGAAAATGTAGGTGCAAGAAGTTCTCTTAGTAAATCACTGAGTTGTAGACATGCATAGGAATGACCCCAATATTTAAAAAAGCTAATGGCATTATCAACTGGATGGAAAGGAAAAGAGAATTATGAAAAGGGTTGCATAAGAATATTACCTATGTTTAATAAGTCTTCTACAAGGTTAAGATTTAATTGTAATATCATCAGTGTAGATGACAAATGCTGATATATCTGATGTATATTTTATGAGTGGTTTTTGTAAGCAATCAAAATTGGAAATTCTAAAGTTAACCAAATCTGATTTAGGACTGCTTGGGAAAAATGAGTATCTAAGACAAATAAGACAGAACAAAAATATATACTTAAAAGTGTATTTATTTGGAGTATTCTTTTTTTTTGTTAGCAGCAGTAGGCTACTTTATTCTTCTTGGTAGTGAAAAAGGCCTAAACGTAATTATAAGTATAAACCCAGATAACGAGCTCTAGTAGGCCACGTCTCCCACTATGCTCTCATAAAGATTTTAACAATAAATAATGGTAACAGTAAGCTAATGTCAGTGGCTGACTGCTTTTAACTTTTTTGATCAAGTGGTTAGTGACAATCTTAGCAAAACTAACCAGCTTTTCAGTTAGATGCTAGCTGATTTGGCAACTAACAGCTTTCATCAGAGCTATGCAATGAATAAGAGGAAGGCACAAGAAACTACAGGCTCTGTCAGACTCCTTGCTCTTACCATCTTGACTGTTCTTTCCACACACCATATCGTAGCTCCAGACATCACTGACAGCCTCTCATTCCTCAAATTTTACATGAATCTTAGCACTTTTTTTTTTTTTTTTGACACAAAGAAAACCTTTCAAGCAAAACTCTTGACTGTTTGCTTCCTAGCCCAGGAGATGAAAGGTGTCATAGTTTCCAGTAAAGAGTTCCCAAAGGGTTATTAGCTAATGTCCATCTCTATTAAAACCTCCAGCACTCCAAATCCTGCAAGTGGAAGGAAACCACTTTTCAAGTGAGACCCTGCAGCCTCTTGAGTCTTCAGAAAAAATATTCCTATTATTGATATATGCTAGATTAAGGTGTTTTCAGCCATACCTTTTTTAAGCAGTCCTACAGGACAGGCTTCCACTGAAGTTGGTTTTTTCATGAGGAAGGTATTACTACCAGTGCTCCAGCAAGGCATTGCCTCCTGCACTCTCCAAGTCTCACACACACTCCTGATTTTCCTAGTTTCAGGAGACACATAACTTTACACATATTGATGGGTGTATTGGTTAGTTACTAAACAGACGCAAATGCAATGGTCTTAAATGGCATTGTATCATTGGAGGGACTAAGGTCTTCTTTGGACTTCTTTGCAACAATTTTGCAACTTCAGTGGAACAGAAACAAAGGAAAAAACACTGAACCGATGACTACAAGAGAGATTTAAATATGTAGACTATTTCCTTCTTCGCACAACATCACACTACACCCTCTCCCCCCTTTATTTTGATCTACCTGATTTATTAAAATGTGGAGAAGAAATGGGAGAATATTTTCCTGTCAATCCCAATTCTTCCTTGTGTTTTTGTTCAGGAAAGAGCATCAGGCTATGAATCCCAGGGTGGGGAATGTGATTCTCTATGGCTGTAAGCAAGGGTTTTGTGTCAAGAGCTAACTCTCTCCCTCGTGTACTGGAGTCTATTGAAGAAGATCCAGACACATAAATCCTTTTATGGATTTAACCTTAACCTTGTCAAGTTCTGCATCTTATTTTTTGTCAGCTCCCAGACAAACAGGACATGTTCAGATGTGTTTGTTGCCTTAATATCTGTTTTCTATGTAAGGTTTCAGTTCTAAATTAGATCATTTTGGAGATGATTGCTTTATGCTGTCTTTTCCTGGAAGAAATAGGGTAGGTGCTTACCTGACACTGGACTTGCTGAGTTGTCAAACTGAATAGAAAGATCTCAAGTACTTAGCAATTTTTGTCACTAGTCTGCAGAGACACCAGAGATGTCTAGGGCAAGAGTGTTGGTCCCAGAAGGTTGATGGCCAGGTGTCTAAGACTGATTGGAAAAAGCTTAGTGCAGTCAAAAATGAGGCCAAAGGTGCAATTAACTCAGAAACTGCTGTAATTTGTATTTCATTACAAGTTGTAAATCAATACAAATAGTCTTGCCAGACACAGTCAATTGGTTTTTTAATAAAAGAAAATTAACAATGAAAGAGAATGCAGAATATGTTACAAATATGTTACAAAAACTTTTCACATTGTGTCTCATGAAACCTTAGCCTTACATGATTTATATTAAACAATAAAACAAAAGGTTTCCTTTACCTTTTCTATACTTAGATAATGTGGAGCTTCCATGCCAATAACCGATGTGCGTACTGATAATTATGGTTTAATTGTAACAAGATATTCCTAGTGCACATCAGACTTCATGAACATCTGGAGGAGAAAAGAGTCTGTACTGAGAACAGCAATTAATAACAGATCCCAGAAGAGTCAGATCATTGCAGGGATCTCCCAGCCTCATAAGCTACACACTGAGAAAGAAGGAAGACAAGGTAAGCAGCTGGAGGGACCATCCATTCACACTCTGTTGGATTTCCTGGATCAGAACCTCAGGGCACAGGAATCAGAGGGCACTTTTTCTTATGCACCGTGATCAATCATTTTAGCCAAAAAGCTGCTGGTATTCAACAAAGAAGATACCTGTAGCATTCAATTTTAAATTTCCTTTACATGAAGTAGTGTCAAGCAAAGTATTTCTTCTTATAAAACATTCTGGGCTCTTATGCTTTTAAAATAGCCTTTTAAAAATTAAATGAAACAGCTAAACATTTTAATCACTTTAAAATTCCTTTGATATTGATCTCCATCTGTACTGTAGTGAATTGTTTCTGAATGCTGCCCTGGCTGTAACATCTCCCAAGTCAGGGCTGAGGGAAGAGTGTCCCTCTCATGAAGTGCCTGCACATAAGATTTGTGACACAGAGGGAGAACAATCCCATTGACTGAGAGGAGCCTTAAAGTCTGTTCATGTGCTAGAAACACCCAGGACAGGGAACACATGCATGCTATGGATGACAAAAAAAGAAGTCAGGGATGAAATAGTAGAAGACCCTGAGCAATGAAGCAGCTCTGGGTGCTCTGAAAGGGGCCCAGGCAGTACTAAAGCTATTTAGAATCTCTCCTTTGTCTTCCAAAATTACAGAAGACATTTTTGTTCTTCTATCCCTTGAGAACTACATGCATAAAAGTAATTAAAAACCACATTTACCTTCTCTTTATCCTGCTCTACCTTAGTCATTCCAAGGGATTTTTTTTCTCTTTTAGTGTAGAAGGGTAAATTTTTGCAATGTTGAAATAAGTTTATGAATACAATGCTGATGTTCATAAACATTAAAAAACCACCCAGAATTTGTTACTGCCATTGTGAAAGATGTCTCACTCCACTATTATCTTAGCTTTATGATATCAGGTTTTGTGTGGGATGAGACTTTGTGCATATATTAAAGGAAACAAAGACAATAATTATTGAATCGGCACACCAAGAGCAAGAGTGGTTCTTTAATCACACTCTATTCCATGAATACTGAGTGGAATGCTACAGTAAAAAACCCTGATATTTTGACTGAGACATAGCAGAGCTTTAGTGCTCATAATACTCTACTTTTATGGGGTCATATTTCTGTCTAAGATATATTAGTAGATTGTGCCGAGATTTAGGCTGTGCAGCTGCAGGAACTTGAAAAGTTGCCTCTAGTGTATCAGATACAAAACACGCAACATTAAATTTTGTGAACTATAGCAGTTAGCTAAGTGTATGATGTCTCTTTAAGGAAAGAGATTCAAATCAGGTTTCATCTAGGGCCTGTTGAAACAAATGTGGATTTCGGTTGTAAAATGACCAGAGTTTCAGGTCTGTACCAGAAAAATGACAACAAGGACAAGTTAAATCATTTGTTATTAATTCCCAGATGCTCCTTGGAGGAAGACAGTGCCACAGAAAAGATGACCTCTGTCCAAAAGAAATTAACAAAATAGAAACCTATTAATGTTCTCGATATCAGCTGTTGATATCAATTCTATGCCCTATAGTAAAAGGGATTATGAAAGAAAATAAAGGATTATATGCCATTTTAATGGGATGTTCTAAAAAGCTCATTTAACTCAACTTTGCATTTTTTAGTTTTATTTTGATATCTGTTGATAGCTAATATGAGGCCTCAAGAGGCAGAGATATGCTATGATGCAGAATTTAAAATGCCCTTATACTTACTGCGCTTGTTTGCTTATAAATTTAGGTCAAGGAGTTTAGAAATTATCGAGGTGTGCTATAGTGTCTATAGACATAGTATAATAGAATCATTTAGGCTGGCAAAGGCCTTTAAGATCATCAAGTCCAACTGTAAACCTAATATTTCCAAGTCCACCACTAAGAAGTGTCCCTATGCACCTTGCGTACACATCGTTTAAATACCTCCAGGGAAGGTGACAAACACTTCCCTGGGCAGCCAGTGCTTGACAGCTCTTTCAAAGAAGATTTTTTTCCAGATATCCAATCTGAATGTTCCCCTGGTGCAACTTGGGACTGTTCCCTCTCATCCTATCACTTGTTACCTGGGAAAAGAATAATTCCACTAATTTAAGGTTTTACTAATAGCATGCATTGGTACTTTTTGTAATGATGCAATCTGCATATTTGGATAGTAACACATAGGAAAGGAATTTCCATTTTCTAAAAATTGTACAGAAGGTAAGCAATCAGGTCCCAGTGGTATTTTAGGACCACATCTCCTTAAACTGTTTTAAAAGTAGGCACCTAGAATTATTACTGACATTTTGTGTGCCAATACCCAGGGCCAAATGTGTTCAGTTCATTTTGCTTTCCTAATGCAGGTCGTAGTGTGTATTAATTTCTTTTGCCTAGATCACTTAAATGAAGCCTTCCTTTTGCATCTGTAGTGTGCAAAGCATATGAGCACATTGCATTTTGTCATCCATGGTTTTACTGAGTGTGATTCCCAGGAAATTACTGCAGCCAGAGAATCCTGAGAAGTGGAGTAAAAACCTAAGAAACAGGACAAGATATAAATTGGTTGATAGCTAATAAGGAAATACATTTGGGAGAATAATAAATCATTTGGTCAAGATGCAACTCTGGAAAGATATGTTACATAACTTCAGTGGAAGACATTATCTGGACACCAGATCATAGATGAAAATTGCCTTGTTGTGCTGTTTGTTGGACAGATTCTAACAAACTGTAGACCATAGAAGACACTATTTATTCAGGATAAATTCGAAAAGCAGTTAATATCATTTGTGAAGGAGCAAACATCCAATGCACAGATCTTATGCAAAACTAGAAGCTGAGCAACGAAGATGGAAGAAATTTTCATTTGAATAGCTAAATACACAATGAGGTGGTGGTTTCTTTAGCATTTTGTAGCCAAGAGGTGTCCACAGATCTCCAGCTGTCGATGTCAGAAGAAAGGTCCAGAGACAGGAGCATTAGGACCCACAAAGCATGAGGTGACCATTCTGGCAAGGTCCTAATGGAAAATGATCTTGAGAATCCTGAGGTAGGAACTGACTTGGCTTCATTCTTGCTGTCTTTAGGGAAATCGGATGGAACATACATTGGTTTTAAATAACAGTATCAGCTTTTAAAAGTACTGATTCTTAACTCAAACTGAGTTTCTTATACAACTAACGGTTCATGTACCTTCAAATTTTGGCTAACTATTCTGAGCATAAGCAGATAAAATGGTTGAGAACATACTACACCATCAGAGTATGCTCCAGAGAGCAATGGTATCTCTGAATGTTGTAAATAATGCAGAAAGGGCATAAGATGCAGAGTGGAGGTAAATATTTAGTCTGAGATTGTCAAAGAAGCATGAGGGAATTAGACTCCTAAATCCTAATAAAATTCAACAGGAGTTGGAAACCTTAATTCCCTTAGGCTCCTTTGGAAATCACATTCGTAATTTCATTTTAAGGTAGAACACCGATTCTACATAATATCAATTTCACTAAGAAGACACTGGTCTATTTTCCACACTTTTCATTTCAAAAAGCTTGATTTTCAGCATTGTAAACATACGAAATCCAGCTGGTCAGTGAGTTATAATTAAACTCAAAGGGTGGTGTAACTTTCTGTACTGATTTTTCCAGTGAATACCCACATTATTTTTTAGTTTGCTTTTGTTAACTAATTGTATTTAGACTATTCCCCTGGTGTTTCCTACTCAAGCACTTTAATTATGAGATAAGGACTTACTGTTTCCTGCTTTGATAGGAACTGCTCACCTCTCAAGTAAGTTGAAGTTACCCATATTTTTCTGTTTTCACATTAAATTGACTTCCTTTATTAATTCCTTGGTTTAGTGCATTTCAGTGCAACGAGAAAATATAAAACAAAATGAAAAGATCTGTACTAAACTAAACCAAACCCAAAAATCTTCAGTGTTATGTAGCATGTCCATGATTATTTCTATCCCTGAAATCTATTTAATTTTTAGTGTATCATTTGCTGTATTTCCTCTTTGAACCCTTCACTTTTTTTGATTTGTAGAGAAATTCTTGCACTAGTTCAAAATTTTAAGAAATAACAGGTTTTGTATAAAGGAGAACTAGGTCTTTCCTCTCCCACCTCCCACATTTGCTTCCATTTTGGTTTCCTGGGTTGTTTCACTCAACAACGTGTTGCTTGTTCCCCCAAACTGGGACAGCAGTAGTTTATACTTATTTGGCCCTGGTGGATAATCCAGCTCTTTGACTCTTAGCTTCTTTCTGTATGTTTTCACACATGGCTACAAGGCAAAACCCAGTTCTATTAGACAATACTTTTGGGGATGCAGCTGTGTACTAATTACCTTTCCAGCTTACCAGCAGAAAAATGAAAGCAATATAGTGTAGCCCATTAATTTTACAAACATTGGGGCAGATCTTCAACTGATGTAATTGGATGTAGCTGATGGATTTACTCCTGCTGGGGATAAGTCCTCCTTTATTGCCTTTCAAAGCGTTTCCAGATTTTAGGCCAAGTGTTGCAGTATAGTTTGATTAATTTCTCTTAGCCTGTTCAGATCTTGCCCATCTTGTCTGCTGTGGAGATTATACTCCTCCTGCATCTGAAGTGTAAGGTTACTATTGTATTTTATTTGTTGTGCTCTGTAAAGCTCCTCACTGATTTTTAATCCATGGATCATTCTTATTCAGCATTACAAGTAGATTTACAGGATCTTAACACAATACCTCCAAAAAAATGAACTGCTGTCAGCTGCAAGCTTTTCAGTTTAATGGTAAAATAATTCTGTATTATTTGTATTTCAAACAATGCTGAATAACCTTAGATTTTGTTATGATGGAAAGCATGCTATTCTTTTTAATGTCATTTAGGGGACCGCTGAGAATATTGAACAGTTCTTGGATACATTC
>NW_008685846.1:0-8534 GCF_000695815.1 Acanthisitta chloris | reverse complement strand
CTTGGCTGTAATGAGCTAATCTTCGTACGCTAAGGGCTGAATACAAAGTATGGGGAGGAAGGTTCATGGAAAGAAAAGGAACAATATTCATTGTTGATGTTTGCTAATTTGGAATTGCATGAAATCCATAACTTGAAAGTACCTTTTAAATTTAATGTGCTCCTCAGAAAGAAACTGAAATTAAAAGGATCCTGAACCAGCAGGGGTACTGCCTTGTGAAGTAGTAGTTGATAAGCCCATCCTGAAAAGGCTCTGTAATGAAACCCGAGGACAATGTTTCTCATCCACATGGTGCCATATAATCCCCAGAATTCAGTCTGAGTGCAGAAAAGGTGGGAGTGGGAGGTTAGTGTCGAGCCACATGAATGATAATCTAGACAGGATTCTTCAGGCTTGTCACCAGAAGTGGCAGTGGCAAGCTGGAGGAGATGCACGATGGCAGCCTGTACACATGGCTGTCCACAAACATTTTCTGCTCTGAAATGGAGATGATCCAAAATGAAGAGGATTCATTTGAAGAAGTCCCAGAAAAATCATGTGAATCCTTCAAAAACTGGGCCCAAAGGCATGTCATTAAGTAAGCAGCATAGACAAACATTTCACCTGGCCTAAAGAGCAGCCTGGAAAAAGGTGGTAGAAAAATTCTGGTGAAGGAAGATAGGAAGCACCAAAAGAAGTATAAAATAACTGCTTCATTATAAAAAAAAAAATCACTTATTCATGTCCTGAGAAGGGAAGAACAGGAGAATTTTTCATATCTGTAAGTGCCATAGAAAAAGCAAAACTTATTTCTTAGTTTGTTCTTTAAAAATAATAAAAAAAAAGGAGATTCATTCAAACAGATAACATTCATTAAATCTCCATGGAAATCCAAAACAAATACATTGCCTAATCAAGATGAAAGACCAAGAATACTTCTGATGTTTTAATCTGAAAAATAAACAGTTCAGTATATTGATAGGGCTTAATTATGTCCTTTCTTACTTAAATGACTTTCTATATTAAAACAGTAGATATTAAATTATGCTAAAGTAAAATATTCTTTATCATAATTTAACATTTATTTTACACTTGTGAAACTTTTGTGAGGTTAGTTCATAAATCCACATCAAGCATTTTAATACAAAGGATGTTGACTTAAACTCATCATCTGCTTAATCAACAGTTTTAGTTTATTATCAGAAAGCATCAGTAACCTTGATGCACTTTATCTTAATTTATGCTTTCATCAAATAGAGAGAGAACTAAATAATAAGTGATCACATTAGAAATGCATTGGAAAATGTACACCAGAAAAATAATTCAGCAGCATTTGCAGCAAATATTATCTTCATGCAACCAAACACTGGCATATTCCTTAGCAGAGCCTTTTTCTGTTGTGGGTCTTGACATAACTATTCCATCTCAAATGATGACTAGAGTTATACCTGCCATACCAGTAGGTTATACTTGATTCCCCAAGTCAGTACTATCATTCTGAGGCATCTTTTCTTGAAGATACCCTTTCCAGATTTTTCCCTGAGTACTTGAATATAGTGACTATTAGGTAGTCCTTGAAATGTTCCACAGCATGTCAATCAGATGAACTCGAGGGCAAACTCAAATTTATATTGGCATGTCTGAAGAAACCACTCCTGTGCCAGCAGTGGGCAAGTGTTGAATGCAAAAAATAAGGCGCTCACATGGGCTTAGTTTGCCGTCGTCTCTTTTAGCTGCACTCTTCCCAAACACTCTTGGAAGGTTTGGAAGGGCGAAACTGCATTCACATAACTTCTTAGAGGTGCCTATTTTACAGTTAAAAAAAGCCAAACCACTGAATTAACGATGACAAGCTTGAGTTTTTTCCCCTCCATGTCCCTATGCACAACAGAAACACAGGGGTCCACTAGCTTACATGGTAACTTGTTTGTCTAGTTTAAACTCATTGTTCATCCAAATGAAATATTGAATATACCACAAACCCAGGAGCTGTCATAGCTAAGCACCACACTGATTTCCTGTTCTCTCTCAGACAGGGTTGCGACAAGAACAAATCCTGGGGGCATGGGTAGTATTTGAGGTCTCTCAGGCACTTTGCATGTTTTTAAACACAGTTCTCATGAATGTGGTTCAAAAACTCATGTAGTTCAAACAAAGCATTCAAAACATACATGATCCTGCATTCTCAGAGTAATCCATAGTCAAGAGTGCAACTTGGTGGCAATTATTTCCAAGGAAACCATTTAAATAAATATAAAGAGGAAAAGGTGTATTTTTCTAAAAGCATCAGATATTAATTAATTTTTACAAGGCTGGACATTTTCTAGATCTCATGACTGGTTTTTTTCTGGCATTATTTAGCTGGCTAGAATTCTTTATCACAGATAATGTCCTTAGTTTTTCTTTCTGCTTTTGTTTTCCCCACTCTATTGCTATTTTTCCTCATCAGATTCCACGATCAAGAGTCATTTACTACAAATAAAATTTTATAAATCATTAATACGATTAGAGAAAAAAAGTTCTAAATTCATGGAAGGATTAAACTAAAGAAGGTAGTTATAACAAATCTCAAAGTAGGAAGAAAGATGAGACCTTGTGCTGGACTCATGGAAGATAGAATAACAGTGTTTGTGAGAGTCAGATGTGATGTTTGCTTTGAGTAAAACCAATTTCCAGACAGAGAAACATAGCATAGGCCAAATCTTTTCAGCCAGAAGTGGGCTCCTCAAGGCTTATTTGGGAAAACTGCTTTTTGGGGACCATAGGGATTCCTACTCATCTGACTGAGAATAGTTTGTATGTATTATAAATTCATACTATCATTACACAGAGGTAAATAATTAGATATTTTCACAATCCTTCCACAAAGACTGCTATGCTTTATACCAGGCAAAAGCCAAATGAAGAATTCAGCCAAAAATAAGCAGGAGATTTCAATTTATCCATTTTCAAGCCTTACAAAATCCCAGCCAAGGGCTGGACAAAACAAATGGAAACAAACATGTAGGCTGAATATTGGATGTCCAGCTCTTTCAGAAGTCAGATGCGAAACGAAAAAGCTGATTATCTTCTGCTGTGAAGTGAATTGCATGGTCTCCTCATGCATGTCATATTTGCATATGTAGTCTTTGCCTTTACAGTACCTTTTGCACTCTTGGATAGTGAACAGATTATTAAGGTTTTTGTGTCATTCCCAAAAGAATAAAGCAAGGTCTTGGGTTTTGTGTGTTGTACTTGATGAATGTGTTTTTCTTCACGTTATCTTTTTGCACTGAGAACATTTTCAGTAAAAATCTTGTTTAGGAACCACATGAAAGTGACACAAAGCATATGCATCCCCAGATTTATTTGTCTTTTTGCAAAGTGAGTTTCTATTACCATGTGTACCCTTTTAAAAGCTGCTGAAGTATAAAAGCTTTTACCATTTGGTGAGTAGCTATTTTGCATTACTACTTTATGGAGACACATCATAATCCTTCAAACTCCCCTTTATAATTATTAGTGAATCCTAAATGACAGAGTTCATTCCTCGACACCTTGTATGACAGTGAAAAATAAGACTTTTCATGTAAGTTCCTTGCAATATAGAGTAATTGGCATAGTAATTGACTTTTACTATAATTTAAGTTTATTGTTTATTGCTTTAAGATTGTTAGCTGACATTCATTTTTTCACTAGAGCACAGTAGATATTGTTTTTGTAAAGGGAAATGTGCTTTAATTGTACTATACCAGTGAGAAGTCTGGCTTTTCTGTTTGAACAACCTGTGCACCTAAGGTGATTTTTTTTTCCATGGGTTTTGTCTCCAGTAAAGAACAAATCGTATTTTAACCTCATATGTGATCAACAGAGTATATTGCCATTACACAGGTAAAGAAATTAGTATAGACCAGATTTCACACATTCAGCTGAAAGTCCAGTCTAACCTGACCCAGCATTATTCAAGTGTCAGGAACCTTTCCCTTCCAAGTATTTTAGGTCAGCCAGTTGTATGTGTGCTAAAATGGTTTATTGTCCTTCAGATCATGCTTACCAGGTTGCTTAGATTCAGTAAGTACAAAAGTGAGTTTAAATCACATTAAGAATCTGTCCTAGTCCAAGAAACAGGAAAAAAAATATGAAACAAGTTTGGAGCAGTCCCTTGTAGACACATGCAGGAGAGAAAGAGACCTGATAGCATGACTTAGAAGCACAGCCTTAGGTTTACATCTATATTTCTAGATTTTACAATGCTGACATAGATCACTGACTGGTTTTTATTAAAAGCAACTTAATAGTTGCGATTTATACATATACTGTTTCAAGGCATCCAGGTGATACATTCAAATTCTAATAAAAAGTAACACAGACTTTCGTGTGACATACTAAATTTCAGGACGTATTGCTGACCATTGCCTGGGCTCTATTCAGATTCTTCATGAAGAAAGACTTACACTTCCTTGACGCCATCAATAAAATTAGTCTATTTCATTTAAAGCATGTTTTATTCTATAGTGTACACAAATATTACATCATCTTTATTTTTAAGCATCTATTTTACAATAATGTTATTGCCCATAATAAGTTTCATACTGATAGTGCTGACAGCACTGAAAATTGTCCTCTCTTCATGCACACAGGCAAGCAAAGTTAATTTTCTCATACTGCAGTTCAATTTTATTGCCAAACAGTTAGGCACTATGATCTCTATCACATTTATACATACATGTCTAGGTATCCAACACAGTAAATTACAGTGATTACCATTATCTGGTACAAGTAGCTATCACTGTAAAGCTTTGCTACAGCCTCTCTTCAACTTTGCTTAGGAAAGTGCTTTGTCGTTATTGTTGGCCAAGGAAACAGATACAGATGCATTTTTCCTCAGGATTAACTGAGGAGCACAAAATGATCTGAGAGAACTTGCACAAGTGTGGCAGAGCTGGGAGTAGGACTCTTGATTGCTCCAGAAGTAAAACTTCATTGCTTCTTGTGAACAACATGTATTTTTCACAAATGATTTCACAACTTGTGGAGGATTTAAGTGTGACAAAAGAAAATGCAGATGTAACTTCAGAACATGACAAATAAAAATTCCCCCAAATTTCTCTCTTTAGATTTTGAATATTGGACCAAGAAACATTCCTTCCAGCTTGGGGACGTGTATCTTGCTATTCATTTTTTAAGCACTAACATTCAAAGTTTTTAAAAATGGAAAAAGGATCAAGGCATTGATGAGCAGACTACTTCTTAGAAATGTTAAATGGACCATCACTTCAAGAAATGATTGACATTGACAAAGAAATTAGTTGCTGCAAACTAGACATTTTATCTTCTACTTAAAGCCTGGGAAAGCAGCAGGCAAAGACTAAGTTGTCAAGGATATGTTGAAAACTAGTTATGATAAGACTCACAATAAAATTCTCCAAATTTTCAGTGAAATAAGGAGCCAGAAAACTCAGAACAACGAACAAGTCTGGTTGCACTGGTTGCTGAGGTATTTCATGTCTTTGGTGACAGATAAAGTATCTTGTAGTGTCACATCAAGCATAAGAAAAAGATACGACTGGAGAAAACAACGGCAGAAGTAAAATAAAGAGATGAACATTTCATTCAATAAAACAAATCCATAACAAATGCCAAGATTTGCAAAGTCTATGCAAAACAGAAGACAGAAATGTGTCTGGCAAGTGTCAAGCATCTGCCAGAACAGGCAGCTGGTAAAACAGGGAGCAACTTAGTAAAGAGTGAACCCTCTGAACTGTTTTGTTTATTTAATACTCCAGCTGGGAAGAGATATACACAGAAATCATTGCTGTAACAGTAACAATAATAATTCCATTCAACATTATCATTAAGTTTCCACACAAGTAATGTCTTTATGGCATTCAAGATGTCTTACCAGCCTTATATGCTCAAGGGGGATGCAGACCTCACATTGTGGCTGAGTTCAGTGGACTTTTTTTCAAGAAAGATCTTTTACATTACAGCAAAGTTACTAAGATAAATTAACCTTTTAATTTGACTGATTCATTTGATTTTTTTCACCACAGTGTAGAATGGGAGTAGCATGGACTAGGAGGTAGGGTATGGAGCAGAAAGGTGCCAGCACACAGAAACAGCTCTTGGTTCTCCATGATACATGGCAGCTCCTGGGAGTCCCAGTGAGTATGAGAAGCAGTGAAATATTGCACAGGTGAAGCACCTCCTGGCAGTGAAGGAAATGAATCAAGCAGAGGGGCAGCTGAGGAGTCCTGTCAGGTGTTATCAGGAGGCAGACCTAATATGGAAGAGAACCCCAAGCAGAAAGTTATAGGCATGGAAGTCCCACTGTGGGAGAAGCAGAGGAACCAGGAAGCAGGAAGAGAAATAGAGGACTTCCTAAAAAGGAGAGATGAAGAACTTCAGAGTCTTGGAAGACAAAGCTACAGAGGTAGGTGGATGGTGATGGGGTGGGAGGGTAGAGGAAGAGATGAGAGATAATTTCACAAGACTGTAGTCTTGCACATAGGAACATAAAAAGGATTGAAATGAAAGCCAGAAATGCGTGGGAGGGTAGAGGAAGAGATGAGAGACAATTTCACAAGACTGTAGTGTACATGGCACATAGGAGCATCAAGAGGATTGAAATGAAAGCCAGAAATGGTGGATGGGAGTAAACCAGGATGGGAATATCATCTGAGTGAAGATAGGATTGATGAAGACTTTTTAAGACCAAGCAAAGATATCTGAACAGGAAGAAAAGATTTTTCTGTTTCAGGAGAAAGGATGAGATAATAGGCTTGGAGGCCAGAGGGTGAACAAATAGAGAAAATTCTTAGGAAGGAAAGAATGTTGAATGTACAGAAAAGAGAAACAGTGATGCATGAGGTACTTGTGAGAGTGGAATTCTTCAGGGTAAACAGCTAAGGTAAAAGTGGGTGAAGAAACATGTTGATAGGGAAGAAAAATCTCACCTCTTTTCAGATATCACAGACTACATAAATGTCTCTCTTCTGTTCAAATAAATAGAAAATTACCCATTGGTTTCAGTGAGGAAATCAGTTCAGCTACAAGGATGTGACTTTTCAGTGAAGTGTCAGCTGGGGGGCATGGAGAGGGGATAGGTACTTGTCCAAAAATTATATACTGTGTTTGGAAAACATAATTTTAAGTTTATGATGGTAATTTGCTTAGGGAGGTGTGTGGGGTGTGTGTGAAATCCCCCAGTTGTCCATGTCCCTAACAAAATGAGAGCTGGATCCTCATGAGTGGTCATCTCTTCCAAACTTAACACCTTAGTTACTCGCTTAAACTGATTATTCTTTACACTCCTAGTTTGTCCAGTTGCAGGTCTGTGTCAGGATTTAAAACTCACTTCTTAAAGCTGTGTTTTGGTTTAATGACATAGGTTTTGTTAATGTTAATTGAAGTTTGCTATCTAAATCCTTGGAAAACCACTTCAAATTTTACTCTCAGCTTTCAGTCTATGTCCCAACCTATCTTTAATCTCACTGTGAAAGATACTTCTGGTTGTCAGGCAAATACTGGTTCTAATTAATTAAACCTTAAAAATTCCTTTTCTTACATAACCAGAGAAATATTTAGTTAGTATAATGCCCCACTTTGTCTACAGGATATATGAATCAATGAGTATCAGCTCCAGAATATCTCCACTCTGAGATAACATTCGTGAGTGGTCTATGTGTCAACTTGCCTTTATTAAACCTTCATTAACCTTTTACCATTCAGCTTCTAATTTCCAGTATCACATCAGCTATGTGCACTAATCAATAGTTCCTCCTGCCATGGGACACTAATACAGAACAAGAAGACATGGTATTTTTTCCCTTCTTTTAGACCACACACATTTGCTTATGACAACAAATGGAATTTTGGCCTGCTGTGGTTTATTGAAATTAATTTTCTCCAAACATAACACATGAATACTCTGTTAAGTGTTTTTTGATGCTAATTCTAGTTTCCTATAGCTATATGCCTAAAACTTTCAAGCACTTGCAGTGTGGAATATTTAAAAATTCTTCTGACTGTAGATAACTTTTTCCTTATAATTTTTCATCTAGCTTGTACAATTTCCCTCATATTACTCTCTTTAATCCTACTCTTGCTAACTCTAATTTTAGATTTTTTCGTCCTTTTTTGCCCTCAACACCCTTGGCATTGAATGAACTTCTTACAGGCTTTATGGAGGACTGTTGTCAGCTGAAAGACTCTGAATTGCCTGGTACTGACAATTTCAAAAATTAGTTTTAAATTTATTTTTCTGTCATTTATATTTGCCCTCATTAGTCATAGCTCAGGATTTTCATGTTCTCTCTTATGAGCTGCAATCTCCTGTCTGACATGCTCTGTCTCTGATTTCTGAATCATCTCCATTGTTCTTAAATTTTTTTTGCACTTTTGGCCTAATCATGCTTCTTAAAAACCCAATTACTTAGCTGGGGCAAGTTCTGCTGCAAAGGTAACATACTTTTATAGTATACTAAATTGATCACATTTTGGATGTCATGTTTTAGTGCCACACTCTGAGTGGCTTACATTAACTGTACAAATGGTCACAGCACCAAGCCTGACAG
>NW_008685845.1:2406-2727 GCF_000695815.1 Acanthisitta chloris | reverse complement strand
GTGGGCAGGGTCGGCTCCCCTCAGAGCGGGGTGGGCTCCCCGTGCCAGGCTCAGCTGGGCTCCTCGTCCCCGAAGCGCTCCGGCATGACGGCCGTGCCGCAGCACCTGGGCACCGCGCTGCAGAGGACCGTCCACGACATCGAGCAGTACGGACAGCAGTACGAGATCTACGAGAGAATGGTGCCCCCGCGGCCAGACAGCCTCACGGGTGAGTGACGCGGGACAGACACCACCAAACTGTCCTAAACCACCCCAAATGCAGCTGTGGTCCTGGGACACGCGGTCTGTGGCGGGGGGAGGGAACCCCCGCCGGGCAGGGGC
>NW_008685845.1:1647-2243 GCF_000695815.1 Acanthisitta chloris | reverse complement strand
GGAGCGAACCCCTGCCGGGCAGGGGCAGCAGGATGTGAACACGTGGAGAGAAGCCTTTGTAAAGGTTTAAACAGCCTGTGGTGTGGGTACATAGACATAGCTGTGCTGCAGCTGATCGCTTTTTTTTTCACCTCGCTGTATGTTATATATTCAAATGAAATGTATGCATACAGAGTATGTTTGACATGTGTACACACGACATGTGTGCAGCTCTGCCCCCTTTGTACTGCCACTGCAGGCACTGAAGCTTTGGCAGCCCCTTTAGGCTGTGCCCTCTGTCACCACTGGATTTCTGTCAGGCCCACAATTACCACATGGCTGAATCTGTCACTGCATGTGCTGACTCAGCTTCTGCCCTGTATGGTTGAGAGTTCAACTGCAAATGCTACCAAAAAATTGAGCTGGAACACTTCAGGTTGTCAGTGCATGGGCAAAACTCCTTGTCAAAGAAACGCTGCTTTGCCTGCGAGTCTTTCAGTATGGATCATTTAATAACAGAAAAGTGTAATTAAGAGATCTTTGTGAGTGTAGCTGTAACCAGCACCTTTTCCTGGCTGAAGGAAGGCAGATCCAGCCCTGACAGCTGTGTTGTGCTG
>NW_008685845.1:586-1597 GCF_000695815.1 Acanthisitta chloris | reverse complement strand
CCCCCAGCCAGCACAGCCAGCTGGGCCCCGAGCTGCGCTCGGCCGTGTCCCCCGACCTGCACATCACCCCCATCTACGAGGGCAGGACCTACTACAGCCCCGTGTACCGCAGCCCCAGCCACGGCGCCGTGGAGCTGCACCAGGGCTCCCAGGCCGCCCTGTACCGCGCCGCCTCAGGTGGGTGGCACTGCCAGGGCCAGGCCTGGATGGCACACGTGAACGGAGGTGGAACGGGTCTGGAGGGCTTAAAATAACCCACAGGAATTAAAGCCTTCTGCGATGTGTGTCCGTGTCAGCCTGGGGTCAGAGTGTTTTCCATAGCGCACGCTCGGGTACATCCGAGATAAGTGTGTTTCCTGGCACACAGGATTTATTGCTGCCTCTTGCATTCTCTGTGCAGCACTCACGAATTGAGTTTGTTTGTGGGTTTTTCACTTGTCAATACAGTAAAAACAGAGCTTGCTGCTTAAATTACCCACCACACCTTTCTGAGGAAAGATGCTGGTTTACCCAGCTCCTTCGCAAAGGATAGTTGTAAATACTACGGCTGAGGATTGTCCATTGGAACTGAAATATTCCTCCAGTATCTCATGGAATTGCTCCTTGTACGTTACGAAGAGCGGAGGCATGAGATTAGTATTAGGATTTATTTTCTGTAGAGAGAAATGTGATGCATGTTGCAGTGCAGTTTGTTCCTTCAGGCCGATTAATAATTTGGATAGTGATTTCCAAAGGCTCTCAAAACATTAGAGTGATTTAACTAAGTAACTCTCTAGGAATATTTATAGAGCTCTGGCCAGTGCTGTCATGTTTTCACACACACAAAAATGGCTCTGCAATACAAGAGGATGGAGGGCTGGAGGCACCAGGCTCTGCACTTCTCCTGCCTCCCACAACCTGCAGTAAGGGGTTTGTCAGGATGTGCCAGTGAGGAAATAGAACAAGAAACCAGAACTCTGTTTACTTTTCTACTTAATACCACTTACCTTGGAAGAACAGAAGGCACCACAA
>NW_008685845.1:0-549 GCF_000695815.1 Acanthisitta chloris | reverse complement strand
CGCTCAGCTCCATCTGTGGAATGATCCTCTGGTTACTTTTGTCAGGGAAAACGTGCATGTACTTGGGAAAAGCAGAGTGTCACATAAACAACATAAAGTTTTGTTTACTTATTATTCCTTTTTGGTACAGTTCATGAATCGATGTTGTAGACCTTTCAAACACTTTGCATCCAGATTTCTGCTTGTTGGCATGGGATGCATTTCCTGCTTTGCACACTTGTTGAGGCAGGCTGAGGCACGAGCCTGATGCCACCAAACCTTTCATTCTGTAACTGTCCTTTGCATGTTCCCCGGGACACTGAGGCATTGCTCCCTGAGGTCGACGCCAGTTTCAGCAGGGAGCACGGGATGTGCTGTCTGACTGAGGTGTTTGTGCTCTCCCTGTGAGCCAGGCCAGGCACTGCCTCTTCTCTGCAGGCACCATCCCTGACCTGTTTGTTTCCATGCTGGTCTTGCCCTAGGCATGGGGAACCTGCAGAGATCCTCCAGCCAGCGCAGCACCCTCACATACCAAAGAAACAACTACGCGCTGAACTCGTCGGGCGCCTA
>NW_008685844.1:0-7765 GCF_000695815.1 Acanthisitta chloris | reverse complement strand
ATCCCACACCCACACCCACATCCCTATGCCCATCCCACCCCACGCTCCCTGCCCCGCTCCCCCGCAGCCCCCGGCAGAGGGAAGCATCGAGCCGCGCTCGGATGTCCCAGCCCGGGAGGGATGTGCAGGGTCCCGGTCGCACCTCCAACGGGAACGAGGAATGTGCAGGCTGGTAGGGGCAGCTCCTTCCCAGCTCTGCCATCACCTCCTGCCCCTCGGCACAGCGGGAACCAAGCCTGGCTCTGCCTCCGGGGTGGGTTTGGATGAGCAGGGATCAGAGAGAGAGAGTTTGGATCAGCACCAAACCCAGCCCGGCTGGGAAATCCACCCCCAGCTTGAAGATGGAGTCAGATCCCAGTCCCAGCCCACCCGCTGGGAATCCCAGTCACGGATGGGATTATGGTCTGGGAGGAGCCCTGATAGCACTAGGAACCCCCTGCCCCTGAGGACCGGCTGTGCCTCAGTTTCCCCCTTGTCTTGCTGTGGGTTGTCTGTTGGTCCCTTTCCCTCATCCCAAGGTCTGTTGGTCCTTTTCCCTCATCCCGATGGCCTTTCAGTCCTGTTGCCTCATCCCAGGGCTCTGTGGTCTCCTGTGCATGAACCAGCTCAGAGGCTGCCTCAGGGAGTCGCCACATTCCAAACAAGAAGGCAAAGGCACTTCCCAGGCAGTGCTGGTGCCTTCAGACACTCACTCAGGGACATGAGCTCCTGGGATATCAGGAAATCCTGGGTGAAGTTTGTGCCTTATGATCCCCAGGAGCTCAGGGTAAGGCTCTGTGCCCTCACTCAGGCTCAGGCATCATCCCAAACCACACTTATCCCAAAGCTCCTCAATCCCAATGGAGCTTTGAAGCACAGGAGGAGCTTGCCTGTAGCACAGCTGGCTCAGCACCCAACCCCTGGCTTAGGGTCTGGTGTGCCTAAGAGGGTATTACACCCCCAAACTCACTGGGGATCCATATCCAGGTGGGATGTGAAGGAAAGCCTGGCTAAGGCAGGTGGGACAGGGCTTGGAGCAGCCTGGGCTGGGGAGAGGTGTTCCTGCCCATGTGGGGTGGAACTGGATGAGCTTTAAGGTCCTTCCAACCCAAACCATTCCATGATTCTGTGATTCTAAAGAAGATTATATTCTGTTATATCCCTGGGACAGGAGCAGGGCATGGGACACATCTCCTTTCCCAAGGGGGATCCTACCCTGCCATGAGCATTCCATGGCACTGTGGGAGAGCAGCTACCCTGCTCTGTGCCTCAGTTTCCCCCAGGGCAGGGGGTGCTGGGTACCCTCTGATCCCCTGGGAGCTGTTCTCTGGGAGAGCAAGGTGTGAGCTTCCCTCTCCTCTCGAAACAGGAAAGGTTTCCATAGCAAGAGGCACATTCCACCCCTCAGGACACATGCAGCAGAGCAAGAGGGGAGGATGGAGAAGAAGGGCTGGAAATCAGGACATGTCCCAGGGTCCTTGTGGGAATGTGAGTGCCCTGAGCCCACCCAGAGCTCTGCCCCACAGATGGACTGCCCAGACTCCTGTGTGCCTGTGCTGGGGCCCAGAGCTGCCTCCTGGCCCTGCTGGGGGATAAATAACCCCCAAACTGCTGCTGTTCCTCCATGGCTGCCCCTGCTTCTGCCCATGCCCCTGTCCCTGCTTCTGCCCCTGCCCCTGCCCCTCCTTCTGCCCCTGCCCCGGCTCTGCCCCTGCCCCATCCCCTGCCCCTGGCTCTGCCCCAGCCCCTGGCTGTGCCACTGGCTCAGCAGAAATGGTTTCTGCTGCGTCACACTGTGACTCAGCACAAAGGAGACACTGCCAGGCCCAGGAGGTGCTTATCTCTGCCCCCTCTGGGGCTCCTGTTTGTCCCAGTTATCTCCTCAGTGCAGCCCTGGCCGGGCCAGGCTGGGCCAGAACTGTGACTCAGCACCCTGCAGGGACTCAGCACATGCTACTTGTGTGGGAGAGCCATAAACAGCCATAAACACTGCACAGACTTCAGTCCTCTGCAAGGCAGTGAGACCCTCGGACCCTGACACTGATCCTAACCCTGACCCTGATCCTAACCCTAACCCTGACCCAACATCCCAGTGCAGGGAAGAGGCTTGAGCCCTGAGCATGGCAGTAATACCCCCTGACCCTAATCCTAACCCTAACCCTAACCCTGACCCAACATCCCACTGCAGAGAACAGTCTTCAGTCCTGGAAATGGGAGTGAGACCCCTTGCTCCTGACCCCAACCCTGCCCCTGCTTAGAGCTCGCTTTCTGTCCAGGTGTCTGAAGAGACTCTCAAACCAGTTGTCCCCTGTGCTGGGGTGTACTGGGGTGTACTGGGGTCTGTGGGATGTGCCCTGACCCCATCCCAGCTCAGCCAATGGGGACACTGCTATTTGGGGCTCCCTGATCCTGCCCAGTGCATGGTGCTGGGGCCATGGATTAATGCTGGGGCCATGGATTAATGCTGAGGCCATTGGTGCTGGGACCATGCCCTGGTGCTGAGGCCATGGCTTGGGAGAGCTGACAAAGTGAGTGCGAAGCTTCAAGCCAGTCCCTGAGTCAGCCCCAAGCCTGGGAGCGCCGAGGTGCTGGGGTGACCCTCAGGGTGTCTGTCTTGGCTGCTGGGACAGGCTGTGCCCCAGGGATGGGGCTGGTGCCCCACTCAGGGCAGGATCTGCTCTCCCAGCCACGGGGCACAGGGAGCAGCAGCCCCCAAAGAGCTGCTCAGCAGCTGCACAGAGGTTGCCCCAGGTGTCACCACACCTGCAGAGCCACTTCTGCTGCTTGGGTAAGTGGCAGGTGCCAACTTGGGGTCAGGTCTGGGATCAGGTCTGTCCTCCTAAAACCAGCACAGGAACAGGTCTGTGTGTCCACTGCCAGCTGGAAATGCTGCAAAGGCAGAACACGACCCATGAAACACGTTCCTGACCCAGCTGGTCACATGCCATGAGCAGGAGCACAATAGTCCTCAAGCTCAGCACAGCTCCAGGTCTCACAGGAGCTGTCCTTGCACACAGGGAACCTTTGGTTAGCAAGTGCCTCAAGGCTGTGAGGTCTGAGCCTGATTTTGTGGTTACCAGCCAGTGCTGGGGACTTTGGAGGGGTCTGTGGGTAAGAGAACCTTCTGCAGAGCAGTGCCAGGCAGAGCTAGCTCAGCAGCTGGTCAGTGCTGGGAGGACTGGCCACATCCCCAGAACTCACTTGAGCCTGAGGGAGAGGATGCTGGAGCCTTGCAGGGGGGAAGGTGAGGCCATGGGCCCTTCTCTGAGCTCTCTAGGCTTTACCTGTGTGTGGTACAGGCTGTGCCCTGGTGTGAGCACCAGGAGGTGGACTAGATGATCCTCAAGGGTCCATTCCAGCTCTTATTATTCTATGAACTCTGCCTTGGGCACCAGGCAGTGATGGAGATGCTGAAACTCTGTCCTGTAACAACTTTACCTGCCCTGAGAGAAAAAAGTGACAGAAAGCTCAGTATACTCCATAGATAGAAGAGAAGCTCCAGGAAGACCTCAAAGGCCCTTCCAAGAGAGCTGCAGAGGGACTTGGGACAAGGCATGGAGGGACAGGACACAGGGAATGGTTCCCGCTGCTAGAGGGCAGGGACAGAGGGATATTGGGCAGGAATTGCTCCCTGTGAGGTGCTGAGGCACTGGCACAGGTTGCCCAGAGCAGCTGTGGCTGCTCCATCCCTGGGAGTGTTCCAGGCCAGGTTGGATGGGGTTGGAGCAGCCTGGGCTGGTGGGAGGTGTCCCTGCCCAGGGCAGGGGTGGGACAGGATGGGCTTCAAGGTCCTTCCAACCCAAGCAGTGTGTGATTCCATGACCCCAGCCCAGGGCTGCACACTGGCCTGGCTGGCTGTGAGGATGGAGCTCTGTGTGTGTCTGTCTGTCCAACAGGCAGCAGAGCTCTCCCCCAGCCCCACTAACAACCCACCCCACTGCTTTCAGCCCGGAGAACACCCAGCCTGGCCCAGCCCTGCTGGTGCTGCCCCTTATCTCAGGCTGCAGAGAGGTGCTGGGGGCTATCAGCTCTGGCTGCAGAGTGGGGGCACAGGGCTGATAGGCTCTGGGCACGGCCAGGCCCAGAACTGGGGCTCCCTGACATGGCTTTGGTCAGGGCTGGCACCAGCCTGAGCACTGCAGGGCCAGGACAGCCCAAGTGGGCACAGTGCTGTGATGTGATGCTGTTTGCGTCCTGGGCACAGCTGGAATAGCCCATGTGGCTCTTCCTTCCTTCCTTCCTTCCTTCCTTCCTTCCTTCCTTCCTCCCTTCCTTCCTTCCTTCCTTCCTTCCTTCCCCCAACCCCAGAGTGTCCCCTGGAACACACATTGCACACCCAGGTGAGTCCCTACAGAGGTAAATCAATACAGTGAAAGCCTCTGAGTCAGTGAATTCTTGGGCTGGTTGTGTACAGGGCCTGGAGCTGGACATGATTGTCCTTGTGGGTCCTTTTTCAAGAGGAATTTCCCTGTGGGAAGGGCTGTCAGGCACTGGGATGTGCTGCCCAGGGAGGTGGTGGAGTCACCACCCCTGGAGGTGTCCAAGGAGCTCAGGATGTGGCACTCAGAGCTCTGGGTTAGCTGACAAGTGGTGATGGGTCACAGGTTGGACTCGATGGGTTTGGAGGCCTTTTCCAACCTCAGTGATTCTGGGATTCAGTGATTCTTCTTTCAGGATATTCCATGATTCTATGATTACATGGTGTGGAATTGAGGGTGGATCAGTCAGAGCAAGGGTTGCTGCACACCTCTCAGAGTCAGACCTAAAGGCTCCCAAGGGTCACACCTGGATCCTGATGTTGGAGATCTGTGTTAGGGGCAGAGAGGTACTCATTTAACCTGCAGTTACATTTTCCCCTCGTTTATTGTTACAGAACAGAAATGATTGGGAATATCTGGGCTGAGAGCAGAGTACCTGGGGATCCCTTGTGGGGATCACATTCAGCTCTGGGGCAGAGAGAGAGAACTCTCCTTCCAGGCCCCATCCAGCCTGGCCTGGAATACTCCCAGGGATGGAGCAGCCACAGCCGCTCTGGGCACCCTGTGCCAGTGCCTCAGCACCTCACAGGGAGCAATTCCTGCCCAATATCCCTCTGTCCCTGCCCTCTGGCAGTGGGAAGCTATTCCCTATGTCCTGTCCCTCCAGGCCTTGTCCCAGGTCCCTCTGTAGCTCTTCCAGGGGTTCCTGATGTTCCCTATTGTCCTAAGCACCATTTGGGACTCCCTTTACTGGGTATCTGCACTGACTGTGTGGTGACAAGCAGCTCATCCAAGGCACCAGTGCTTCCCTGGCCACAGCCAGAAGGGCCAGTGGGGAGGAGTGGAGCAGGAGTGGGGCAGGAGTGGGGAGTACTGGGGCAGGAGTGGGGAGCAGTGGGGAGCAGTGGGGAGCAGTGGGGCAAGAGTGGCTGAAGCTACTGTATGAGCTCCCAGCCCAGAGTGACTGCCAAAGGCCATGGCCAGGGCAGACTCTCCCAGCCAGGGGCCACGGAGCTCTGCTTCCATCCTAATCCCAGTAACTGGCTGATTCATCTGCTGTTCTTCCTTTTCTTTCACAGCCTCTGAGGGGATTTGGAGAGTTTAAGGAATTACTGTGGGGATAAAACCAGCCATTAAGGGATCAATGCAACACTGAACGGGCTTGGTGCAAACAGCCTCAGCCTTTCCTCCTCATTCCTCTGCCTTCCCCTTCCCTCAGCTGTCTGTGCCCAGCACTAACCACGGGAAGTCATCCTGCTCCCTCACCAGTAAATCCAGAGCCTGATGGGTCAGTGTGGGGTCACAGCTGGAGGTTTCTCCCCATGAGTCACATCTCTGCCTGTTTCCTGCAAAGCCACAAACCCAAGAGTTTATTAACCCCATTTTTCAGCACTGTTAATGCTGCAGTTCCCACTCTCCTCCAGCCTGTGTGATGATGTCCTGCCTGTCCCAGCCTCCTTCTCCTGCTCTCCCTCCCTGCCCTGGCTCAGCTGCAGCAACGCAGCACCATTAGCTCTTCCCTTTAACCTGCAGCCTTGCAGAGCTGGAAATGAAGCTCCTAGTCCAGGCTGAGCACATTGCTGAAGACAGCAACAGATGAGCTTGGGCTTCACTTCCAGTGCCAGGGAATCCAGGGGTTTAAAAATGCAGAGGCCATGGGGTCATTTATTGCCTGCCCAGCTGTGTGAACAGCTGTGTGGGTGAGCAAACAGCTGTGTGGGTCAGAGCTGTGTGGGTCAGAGCTGTGTGGGTCAGAGCTGTGCAGGTGAGCAAACAGCTGTGTGGGTCAGAGCTGTGTGGGTCAGAGCTGTGTGGGTCAGAGCTGTGTGGGTGAGCAAACAGCTGTGTGGGTCAGAGCTGTGTGGGTCAGAGCTGTGTGGGTGAGCAAACAGCTGTGTGGGTCAGAGCTGTGTGGGTCAGAGCTGTGTGGGTGAGCAAACAGCTGTGTAGGTCAGAGCTGTGTGGATGAGCATTGCCTGCCTCACACAGTGGCAATATCTGCCTGGGGCTCGAGGGTTGCATAATTAAATCCCTCTCTTTGGAGCTGTGGCTTATGAAATGTGACAAGTCCTGAGGTCTCCAGGGCTCCCCAAACCTTGGGAGTTGTGTATGTGCCATGTGGGTGAGGAGCTGTGGCCTCCTGGGCAATACCTTTATCTGTGTGGAGCAGCCTCTGCTCCCCTCGGGTTATCAGAGCTCACTGAGGGCTCTCTGGGTGTGAAGGGACCTGGAGGCCTCTCCCAGGGCACACAGAGGGGAGAGGATGGATAATGCCCCAATGTGGCTATGGATGAGAACCAGCTGGTCACAGTGCTGAGCTTCTGCCACTGGCTCTGATGAGAGCATGGGATCACACACTGGGTTGGTTGGAAGGACTTTAAAGCTCACCCAGTCCCACCCCTGCCCTGGGCAGGGACACCTCCCACCAGCCCAGGCTGCTCCAAGCCCCATCCAGCCTGGCCTGGACCACTCCCAGGGATGGAGCAGCCACAGCTGCTCTGGGCACCTTGTGCCAGTGCCTCAGCACCTCACAGGGAGCAATTCCTGCCCAATATCCCATCTAAATCTCCACTCCTTCAGCTTGAAACCATTCCCCCTTGTCCCACCACTACCTGCCTGTGTAAGAAGTCCCTTCACAGCCTTCTCAGATCAATGGACCAATATCAGTCTGTAACTGGAATGTCTTAGAGGTCTGGATGAGACCTCCTAAACTGCCCAGAGACACCCAAAGTCACATAAACATAGAGTCATGGAATAGTTTGGGTTGGAAGGCCCTTAAAGCTCATCCAGCGCCCCCCCTGCCCTGGGTAGGGACACCTCCCACCAGCCCAGGGTGCTCCAAGCCCCATTCAGCCTGGCCTGGAACATTCCCATGGCCCGTGGTTTTGCCTGGATGAATTCTAGAACCATCAGGGTTGGAGGAGATCTCCAAGACCATCAAGTCCAACCATTAACCTACCACTCCACTTTGCCTTTCTGAGCACAGGAGCAGAGCCTGGAAACCAGGACACTACCTGTGCAGGTGACACCTAGAGTCAAACAAAAGCCTTGAGCTGGTGGAAATGGGTGTTGCTGCTCTGGCTGTGCCATGGCAGGTCCTTCTGCCTCATGAAAGGCTTTGACTCCCAGTGGGGAGAGGCCAGTGAAGGGTTGATGCTGGACACACCAGGAAAGAGCAGAGGAGCCTGTTCCCAGCCACATCCCACCCTGGCATCCCACACAGCATTCCTGGAGATCTGGAGCTGAGGAGGTGACCTGGTTCTTTAACACCTTCCCTGGAGCTGCTCAAGGCCAGGTTGGATGGGGCT
>NW_008685843.1:6901-10009 GCF_000695815.1 Acanthisitta chloris | reverse complement strand
CCTTCCCCTTCCCTTTCCTTTCCCTTTTCTTTCCCCTCCCTTTCCTTTCCTTTCCCTCTCCTTTCCTTCCCTTCCCCTCCTTTCCTTTCCCTTTCCTTTCCCTTTCCTTTCCCTTTCCTTTCCCTTTCCTTTCCCTTTCCTTTCCCTTTCCTTTCCCTTTCCTTTCCCTTTCCTTTCCCTTTCCTTTCCCTTTCCTTTCCCTTTCCTTTCCCTTTCCTTTCCCTTTCCTTCCCTGAGCCACACGAGGGCAATCTGCTCCTGTCTTTTGTGTCAAACAAGCTCTTCAATCCTCTGACAAAGCTTACAGACTCCCAATAGCTCTTTCCTAGCAGAGAGCACAAAGGGAACATTCCTCTCGGACTGGAGATGTAGGAAAGGGCAGAATTGAACATAAAGTTGGAAAGAAAATGCTTTTTTATTTGACTCTGTCCCTCACATATATTTCAATCCCAAATCATGAGGCTGAAGTTCAGTAAGAGTATTTCTTCTGGTATTATGATGACTAATCCCCACAAGCACCTGGAAAGGAGTTTCTTTCCTTTTGAATTGATTCTTCCATTCCTTCTCTCATCACCTCTTAGCCCTTCCAGTGCTCCAGCAGTGCATTCCTTCCCCACAGAGTGGGGTGTGGACTCACAGAGCCACAGAATCAGGGAGAGAACTCCAGGGAAGGTCCCTGTGTACTCCAGTCTCCTGGGCAAAGCAGGTTCAGGTTGACCAGGATGTTCAGTAGAGTCTTGAGTGTCACCAAGGGTGAGAATGGTGACACTCCATCCCTGGGAGTGTTCCAGGTTGGACAGGGCTTGGAGCAACCTGAGCTGCTGGAAGGTGTCCCTGCCCATGGCAGGGATGGAGGTGGTGGATTCACCATCCCTGGAGGTTTTCAAGCTGAGACTGGATGTGGCACTTAATGCCATGGTCTAGTGACCACAGTAGGGTTGGACGTGATGATCTTAGAGGTCTTTTCCAACCTGGTTGATTCTATTATGATATGATATGATTCTATGATTAGCTTTAAGGTCCTTCCAGCCCAAACTATTCTGGATTCTATGAGCTGTTCTACTTATTCTTCAGCACATCCTTCCCAGCCTGGTCTAGGCTGGACCAGTAGGAGACATGAGCAGGAAGATCAAACTGAACTCTTCTGCCTCCTGGAAAAGTGACTTAGCTCAGGCTCTGGGACTTGCTCAGCATATTCTGGAGATTTTTAACCTTTAAGGTCCTTCCAGCCCAAACTATTCTGGATTCTATGAGCTGTTCTACTTATTCTTCAGCACATCCTTCCCAGCCTGGTCTAGGCTGGACCAGTAGGAGACATGAGCAGGAAGATCAAACTGAACTCTTCTGCCTCCTGGAAAAGTGACTTAGCTCAGGCTCTGGGACTTGCTCAGCATATTCTGGAGATTTTTAACCTACTTCATGCACAGGCAGAGTGAGTTCCTATCTGCTGTGGAGGCAACACAGCAAGGCCATGTCTGAGGGCAGCTGGTGTGGAGAGACCCCAGGAGGAAGAAGCACCTGCCCCATTCCTGGGGAATGGCTTTAAACTGAAAGAGAGAAGGTTTAGATTGAATATAGGGGAGCTGTTCCCTGTGAGGTGCTGAGGCACTGGCACAGGTTGCCCAGAGCAGCTGTAGCTGCTCCATCCCTGGGAGTGTTCCAGGCCAGGTTGGATGGGGCTTGGAGCAATCTGGGCTTAGGGGAAGATATCCCTGCCCATGTCAGGGGGTGGGAAAAGATGAGCTCTAAGGTTCCTCCAACCCAAACCATTTTGGAGTCCTGTGATTCTATGAATCTGTGACTCCACGACCCCTGGATGCTCCAGACATACAGATCTCAGCTGCTGCAGGGTTGACTGATGAAGAAACCAATGAAACAAAGAGTTATTTCTTGCTTTGGCTCCAGAATTCATCTGCTTCAGCTGATGACACTGTGGTCTAGATGGAAGATTAAAGCTTTAGAGTAAGCAAGAAGGAAACAGCTCTGTGTGTGTGAGCAGGCAGTGCAGCCCTAGGTGACCCTCAAGGATCACCTCTTCCAGCTCTGAATGGTCTGTGATTCTGTGTGTTATACCAACACCTGCCAGCATGGCCCAGTTCAGAGGGAAATGCCTCTCTCTCCCAACACCCTCTGCTCTCACAGGGGACAACTTTGGGAAGACCACTGGGGACTGCCCCTACTGGATTTGGCTTCATCAGCCACAGCTCTCTGGGCTCAGTCATCGTGGCGCTCAGTCCATGGCACAGCCACAGGAGCTCAGTGCTCCCCTGGGGCTGTGTCTGCAAAACCCCAGAGCTGCAGCACTGAGGGATTAGCAGAGCTCCAAATCCAGCTCCACACAGTGATTCGTGTCACCTGCTGTCACCCTGCCGGGGAGCTGCTACTGCTCTGCTAATTCCCCGAGAAATCTGGACCCACAAATGTTCTGCTGTTGATATAATCCTCAGGGAGAGAGAGAGAGAGTTGTAATTCCATCCCACTCCCCCAGCTCCTAATCCTGGAGTTGAAATTCCTTGCCATCCTCTGTGCTGCTCCCCTGTGTGACCCTCTAAAGGGCAATAGTTCCCTCAGCAGTTTTAGGCTCTGAACATTTATTTATGTTGTTTTTTTCCCCAAAGATGGAGCTGTGAGATACAGCATCAAATCAGTTTCAGGTGCAGAGTCTGTAAAGCTCTTCTCAGTGAAGGTTGGGCTGAAATGAAATTGCAATTTTAAATCCTTTGGGAGGTTACATAAGGCACAGAGTTCAGGAGAGACAGTTTTTTGGAGGTCAGGAGGAATGGGAGGGACATCACCATGTATGGTCTTCCCTGGCTATTGTGACATAGAGTCCTAGAATTTCCACATTATAATTATTATCAATATAATTATTACAATCATCATACTATATGAATTATAATCATACCATAGAAATATATATGAATAAATAATAGAATTGAAATTCTATTATTTCTTAATTTAATTATTTTGGCAGCCATTTATTTTAACAACATTTAATTATTCAGTATCATTTATTTACTACTACTAATACTATGAATGTATAAAATGATGTGTAATAGCAACACGATGATATTCATATTATTACTAATAATTATATAACCTGAGAAT
>NW_008685843.1:5197-6844 GCF_000695815.1 Acanthisitta chloris | reverse complement strand
TATCAAATATTCATACTAAAGTGTCTAGAGTAAAATATTTGCAAAAATATTCATATCTCATTTCTTTGATCTATTAGAATACAATGATACAAAAAATAGAATCATTGTTACCAATGATGTATATAATAGTAGGATATTTTTATTGTACCATGGTAACTGGTTATTATAATTATTATATATTATAATATATGTTGGTTATGATTATTGTGGGTTATGGGTATTATGGTTATCTTCTTTCTTTTCTTCCTCCTATTCTTCTTCTTCTTTTTCTTCTTCTTCTTCTTCTTCTTCTTCTTCTTCCTCTTCTTCTTCTTCTTCTTTATTTCTCTTCTCCTTCTTCTTTCTTTTCTTCTTCTTCTTCTTCTTCTTCTTCTTCTTCTTCTTCTTTTTCTCCTTCTTCTTTCTTTTTCTTCTTCTTCCTCTTCTTCTTCTCCTTCAATAGGTCATTGCAATAAAATACTAACCAGTTTCAGGCTGTGCAATAATTCCACCTATACCATTAAACCAAGTCTGCTCCTTTAACTTGGTGACTTCCTCTGGACTTGCTCCAACAGTTCCATGTCCTTCTCCTGTTGGGGACACCAGAACTGTGTGCAGGATTCCGGGTGGGTTTCAGCAGAGCAGAGCAGAGAGGAGAATCCACTCCCTCACCTGCTGCCACACTCCATGGCTGCAGCCCAGGCCTGGGTTGGTTCCTGGGCTGAGCTCACACTGAGCTCATCAAGAGGTTCTCATCACCATCACCCCCAAGTCTTATCTCATCTTCACTAATATTCCTGATATTGGTTTTCTTCTAAAGGAAAGAATCTGTCCCAACTCCCCTGAGGTTCCAGCTCCTGTTTGTTAGTGTGGAGCCTGCTCTGCTTTGGGAGCGTGCCCTTACCTGGGGCACGTGATGGAAGGGTTTCCTTCTCCCTGAGGAGCTGCTGGTGCCAGCAAGGCTTGGGTCCATCCCAGGCAGCTGCAGCCTGGGGAGTCCTAGAGTGACATTCAGCAACGTGTTCCAAATGTGCAATTTGAGAGGAGATGAATCCACTGAGCGGAGCTGTTAAATCTCGCTGAGTGGAAAGGTCAGATGGAGCTGTGTATGTTCTGCCAGACTCTTGTCATTCTTAGTGGCCCAGAGCCTTTTACCTCAGCCTGAGCAGCTTCAGGGACACTCTTACAATATTGGATGGGTTCACCAGTGCTGCTTAGAGCAAAATTTGTTCTCTTAATCCAGTGAGTAACTTTAGTTCTTGTCCCTTTTTTATTGCTGAGAATGTTAATGAAGCATTTGTTATTTGGTTCCTCAGTGAGTAATTCTAAACCCATTTCTAAGCACACAGTTTCTAGAGGCTGTTGCAGACACATTGAGTCACTTCTGAACACACAAACGTGGTGAAAATGGAGCAGATGGGCAGATTTGGCATGTTTGTTGTACCTATTGTGGAATCATCTCTGATGTGGATGAAATATCATTGGGATGTTTTTAAATTCGGCAGCAAACATACACAAAGGCTCCAAAATGACTCAGAGTGGTAACAGAATCTGCAGGAAAACAGCAAGTTCATGAAGGGCTGTTGGAGCTGCTATAAGGCACCTGCTCATGGGATGCCCCAGGTCCCAGAGCTGCTTCTGCTGCTCTCAGGCTGCTGCGAGGCATGA